>NC_057804.1:262485670-262639347 GCF_018294505.1 Triticum aestivum | reverse complement strand
ACTACATCGACAACGGCGGCGGCTACATCGACGACGACCACCGCTGCATCATCAACATCATCCGCCCCTAGGTACTTCTCCATCTCCCCTCGATATTCGGTGGATCCATCTCCCTTCCTCTGCTAGATCCATCTCCCCTCTGGTTCGGTGGATCTTCTAGGGTTAGGATCTTCTAGGGTTAGGATCTTTTAGGTTAGGATCTCCGTCTGGTTCATGGGGTTAGGGTTAGGGTTCATGGGGTCAGGGTTAGGTTTCATGGGGTTCGTGGGGATGATCTCCCTCTGGTTCATGGCTAGAACATGATGGGGTTAGGGTTCTTGTTGCACGCCCATCCTAATTGTTCAAGTAGAAGACTTCTTTTATGTTGTTCCCATGGGGTTTGTAGAAGTGTTCTTCTTTTATGATATGTGCATGAAGCTTTTGTTCTTCTTTCCAGTGAACAAGAGAATACTTAGTACTTACTGTGGTATTGGAATTCCTGGTGTGTTAAGGCAGTATGACTAGTTTTAATATATACCATATTGGTGCTAGATAATTTTTGGTGTTTTAATATAAAAGGTTGATTCTAATTGTCAAAATGTCTGAATTTGTGTTCTTCTAGTCTGTAGCCATGTTTGGTGTGTAGAGGCAACATAATCAATAGTTCAGTATAGTTTTTTCATCTGCTTTTGTACTTCTGCAAGTATAGTTGTTTCATGCTTTACCAGTGGCAACATCTAGTTGTTTTGAATGTCCTCATGATATATTCTTCTAAATTGCCTGCATAAGCATGATTTCAAGGCCTACTATTATTGTTAACACTGCTTGCTTCTTTATTCATCAACTGTTGGGCAATCAGTTGCTCCGAATGCATAAGCTTGCCTCCATTAGGGAAAACAATTGAGTAATTCATTTGCTTATAGATGATTGCAGGTACATGGATAAAATTGCAAGTTAAAACATAAAAGTAATTGTTGTAAATAGTTGTTTTTGCTAATCCACATTACTGAAGTATAATTCGTGTGCACTGTATTTGTATGCAACTATATATAATTGTAATACATGTGAGTTCTGTTCTTTTCTCTGGTACCACAACCTTAATTCACTTAGCTTGATGTAGTTTGCTTCACATATATTACTGCTAATGCATTGCTTCACATATATAGTTTGCTTCAATTTAGTTGCTTGCTAGTATACATATGGTTAGGATTTGCATCAGCAGTACTAATAGCACTTTGCTTGCATGTTGTGTACTTTATATGAGGCACTAGGAAGATTTCTTGATGTACATTACTACCTCCTGCTTGATGTAGTGAAGATATTAAGAGATGATTCATATCTTTCCAGTGTACACGCATGCTTGTTTAGTGCACTTACATGTTTGCTTAATTAATAACACTAGATCACTGTATTGTTGATCCATCAAGTTTGTTTCACATGTATTACATGTATTTGCATGATGGTCCAAATGCTTTCCTTTATTGATACAAGTGCATCATTTTACTTTATCCCTGTTCTATCTGATTGTTGTTTATTCTATTTTGCAAGCACCACCTCAAGATCATCCATGGCAAGGATGACAAGGTCAAACGTGAGGCCAACCGTTGGTATGAAACTTGCTCCTTGTGGTCATACTATCAGTTTCATAAAATCTGTGTCTTAATATGCTAAGTGAAATGTATTGCTGCAATCTGAATAAGCTGGCTTAATTGTGCCTGTGTGTTGTTAGTCTTCCTTACCTGAATAACTAGGATTAAATGATAATAAAATTTCATAAGCTATGTTTGGTTGTCTGTCCATGCATTCCAAACATTCACCTAATAGTTATGTTTCCTTTATCATGCAAAGAATTGCCTCTCACCGAGTATGAGAAGGTTAGGACTAGAAATATCATGAGGAACAATTGGATGTTCCAGTCCCTTGGCATCGGTGCAATAGCGTCGATGATTAGGAAAACAAATGATGTACGAGAAGGTAGAAGTGATGAGGTTCAAGAAGGTAGTGGAGTTATCAATGATGACCCAAAGTACAATCCTAAGGAGGATGAAGTTATTGATGGAGAGGAAGTGGATGATGTTGTAGTGAGCAAGACTGTTAAGGTGCAAACTCTGTCTTGCTTGGAGGGCTGGGGTTCTTTTATGCTATGTTATTCCTTGTGCTCACATATTTATCTTGTGATCTAATGCTTTTTTCTATGTTGTTTATACGAGACACTGAAGGAATCTAGGACGAAGAGGCCTGGTGTTAAGAAGACAGTCAGCAAGAAGAAGAGCTTAGAAACATCTGCTGCAATGCCTCCAGGAAGGGTGATGGCCCCAGCTCCAGGACAAAAAAAGAGGATCCTGGAACCTGATGAACCTTCCCTTGATAGAGTCACAAGGCAGAAAGCAAAGATGGCGACTGCGACGGACCATCAGGAAAGTCTGCTGCGCATGGACTCTGGGACCTCGGTGCAAATGGGTGATGAGTTGCCGCCCATGGATGAAGGAACCACTCTCAGCATGGATGGAAGTGACACTGTCTGCCTAGATGAAGGAGGAACCATCTGCATTGATGAAGCAGGCAATGTCCACACAGACCTCAGCCCTGTTGCACCTTCTATTGACAGGAATGATGTCATCAATGAAGAAGAACAACAGCTTGTGCTTCAATCAGGCAAGTTGACCTTTGCAATGCTATCTTTTACAAGTGCATTTTACAAATGGAATGATCATGTATGCTTTTGCCGATTCCTGCATTTGTCGATTTCTATTGTAATTTATGAGTTCAATTTCATTTTCATATGCAATGACTACCAAGACTAGACTTAGAAAGGGCAAAGGGCTAGAGAGGATCACCAAGTCGCTTGGTAGCAAGGTGCCTATCCAAATTGCCGAAGGGATGAAGCGTCCAGAGAAGCCTCTACAGTCAGCAAAGCTTGCTTCTGAGTGTGGACTCGTTGCAAGAAGCCATCTTCCGGTTCTTCCTCACTTCAAGCTATACAAAAAAAAATGCTAGTCTATTGGAGAACTACATTGGGAAAGTTGCTGTAAGCTACTTGTTTCATAGTTAATGTGCTATCTATTTTCTGTTACACCTATGCATGATCACTAATATTGTTTCTACCTTGTTTGCTGTCTTGGTAGAAAATTTTTGAGATGAACACGGACTCGGAGACCGTCAAGACCGCGTGCAAAGATATTCTGCAGAAAAGTTCAAAGAACAGACGCCATCAGATCAAGAAGAAGTATTTTGATACCGTAGCCGCAAATAAAGTCAGCATCAAGTCTCTGGTACCTGATCTGACGGATGGTGAATGGCAAGCTCTGGTGGAGATGTGGTCTACCCCAAGACACAAGGTTTGTCTCTGCTTTGTTTGATGCTTTATGTTCTACACATGATATGCTAGTGCTAGATCATGCTGACAATATGCTTTTTTGTAGGGAACCTGTGTGTCGAACAAGATGAATCGAGAAAAAGTCATATACAATCAGAGAACTGGTTCCAGGCACTACACAGCACACATTTTTGCCACTGTGAGAACTTTTCTCTAGAGATCTTACCGTTTGATCCTTGTTGGATAACATTTCTGATTCTTGCTGAATAACATTTTGATTTTTGTTGAAAAACATTTCAGAAAGAAGAGCGTAAGGGTGAGGAGATGTCTGCGATTGACTTGTTTAAGGCCACCCACAACAGCAAGAAGCACGGGTTTTCGGAGCCAGTCAAGGCTGCTATAGTAAGTCACTCCATGTCTTGTTTGATTCACAGCCAGCTTTGATGTTGTTTGATGCTTTGATGATTTGATGTTGTTTGATTCGGAGCCAGTTCCATGCTTTGATGTTGTTTGATAGTTCCATGCTTATAGTTCCATACTAGGCTTAATGAAGATATTAGAACAGCTTAATGAAGATAGTTCCATGCTGTTTGATTCACACACGTTGTGTTCCATGCTTTGATGCTATTTGTTGCATTTTTTATGACATAATGAAATTTGATCTGAATGTTAGTCAAGAAGCCATCTTATATAGAACCACCATTCTAGGCTTAATGAAGCGATCATATTGTTCCAATTGCATGTCTCCAGGTCACTAGTCATCATCTTCTTGTATAGATTTTGTGTGCTGGTTTGGTTACTTCAAATAATCCATTTGTGTGCTGGTTTGGTTCTCCACTAATGCCTATCATTTGTATGCTAGCTTGAGATGGAAGAAATGAAGGACGCGCCGGTACTAGAAGGTGAAGAGCCAAAGTCTACTGTTCAAATTGTCGAAGAAGTGCTGTTGAAATCTGTCAAGCAAAGCACATTCCTCAAGAATGTTGGGCTCCATTCATCTAGGAACAACTCCTGCAAAGCAACTGCTGAAGTGTTTGCTCATGTTCGTGACCTTGAGCAGAAGCTGGAGAGGTCCGAGCTTCAAGCTGAACTGGTGCAAGAAGAATTGACGGCAATCAAGATGAAGGTGGAAGAATCTGAAGTAGCACGCGACAAGGAACTTGAGCTGCTCCGCAAGAAGTCTCAAGAACAGGAAGAGAAGTTAGCCCACTCGATGGCTCTCTTTGGAGCTAAGATAGTTTGATGGCTATGCTGTGGTTAAGCTAAGGTAGTTTGATGGCCCTCTTTGTCTTTGAGTTGAGCTAAGGTTGTTGAATTTTGAACTGAGCTGAGCTGAGAGCTGTTGCATTTTGTTGCATTTTGCTGTTTAAACTAGAACACCTGTGAAGTTATGTGATCTTGTGAACCTGTGAAGTTATGTGAAGTTATGTGGATCATTTTGTGGATCATTTTGTTTATTTTCTGTGAACTTATGTGGATCACTTGTGCACCTGGGCTTTTCTGTTTATAGTTATGCAAAATGAGAACTTGGGCTCTAAAAAGGCCAAGGCCCAAACAAGAATTAGACCAAAAAGGCTTGGGCCTAAAAAAAGAAATGACTGTAAGAATTTTTTTTATAAAAGGCTGCATAGCAGAAAATAAAAAGGCCAAGGCCCAAATTCGAACTAGACCAAAAAGGCTGTGGCCCAAAACAATAGTGGACTATAAAAAAATTCATCAGAAAAAGGCTCCATTCCCAGAAAATAAAAGGCCAAATTATTGGGCCAGGCCCATACACATAAGCAAAATAAAGAGAAAAAACTTAAACGGGTCAAATTATTGGGCTTGGCCCATGTAGACGGCTGAAATGGACCGGGATGATTCTATTTTACGACCTTTTCATTTGGTCGTAATTCTGCCACGTCAGCTTGCCACGGTGGATCTGACGTGTTGTGGTCAGATTGCTAGTGACCAAAATAATTGGTCGTAAAATCTATGACCTATTTTTGGGTCATAAATGTCTACAACCATTCCAGAAGAAATGTCGCTATAGTCAGCTAACGACGGCCAGCTTTTGACCTTATGTTTTTGGTCACAAAAAGGTCACAAATTGAAAACAATGACCATTTAGTGACCAATAGTGGTGGTCACAAGTTGACATATTTCTTGTAGTGGTGGAGGTCTACACCCGGCGATTGATCCCCCTACCTTCGATTAACACTGCACTACTTTGGCACCGCGGCCCAGAATATTCACAATCTTACAATAGCCAACATGATACCAAGTTTGATTTTCTCAAGGTTGTAATCTGCCAAGTGCCCACAAGATGTGCAAATTATAAAGACTTCAGGATAATTGCATTCTTCAACCGCGATCTCACCTATCTGACAGGTCACTACGGTAAGTGGATAAATCTGCACATCCATCGCATGATCATACATCCTCCATGGTTCTCTGATGCCATTGAACACAAGGGCTTCATTTACGTTGTTGACTCCTTCTATGGCTGGACGTATTGCTGGCCTACTCCAGTCATCGCTACAAATGGCTATTACAGCAGTATGTTACTTTCCTATGATATAATGATGGCTTGCTTATATTACTGTCAACATTTACTGAAAAAATATTCATGATCATAACATGCTATTCTTAAGATCGACTACATTAAGAGCCCTTTTTTATTTGACTCCAACTTGATATGATGTTGTAGGCCGCCAGGTGTCCCTACCCTTCCTAATCCGAGAACCTTTCAAACAAAAGCAGCATGGCAGTAGCAGGTGGTTCCTGGCTTGATCAGACGATGGCGAACGATTGATGATCGTTTGCATGTACCAGACGTGTTGTTTCGCGGAATACAATCATAGTCATTGCAAGGTCTTTGAGCAGGATCCCAGCCTCTCTAGGCCTTCAGGAATTTTTGACTAGAGGCTGGTAAGTAGCCTTGGTACACGTTCTCTGTTTCTCGGACTGAATTATCTGATTAACCAGGAGATAACCGATGGCAAGGATCATGATGGCTGCGCGGTTTCATTCATCAGGTTGAACTGTGTGTACACAGCGTACCATGCGAGTGTGCATGCACCATACCCTGATATGTGCCGCCATGCTCTGCAGCCCAAAGTAGGAGAGAGGGTCTCAAGTATTAGACTTCGACCTGCTGGCTGGAATTTCCCCCGTCAGGCACCCATCTAGTTCAAGCCGTCAGCCAATCTCCACAGCTTAATAAATAGTAACATCTAACTGAGCCAGCTAGTTAGATGTGTACACTTTGTGTAGTAGGATCTTTATTTATTTTGATGCATACACTTGTTCTTTTTGGTAGCCTTTTTGTAATGATGGCTGATGTTTGGTTTGAAAGAGAGAGCTGCGTCTTTGCTCTTCTGTCCTGCTTACTGCTTCTGTTGCACCCCTAGCCCTGGTTGCTGCTGCTGCTGTTTTCAATGTACAATCAGTAGTATATTTCGTCTATTGGTTGAATAAATGTGTTGTTAGAATGACAAACACAATGTTTTGGAAGTCGTTACATGGTCCAATCCTTTGGTGCCCCGTACTGTACGTAGCGCATACTATTTTTGGTACGGAACACATTTTCCACTTGTTGATAACATGCAGCCCACTGATGAAGGCCCAATAGAGGAGCCCTTAATTAACTGGAAGGGAGGCTCTCACATGAATCCGGACCAGGTACATGCTCATCGTCCCCTAAACATAAATAAGTAAATAAAAAATAAAGCTAAATGCTCATGCACCAGTTCTTTAAATTCACGATTTAACAGGAGGATATTATTTCCTATGATAGTGTCGTTACATTCAGTCGATATTATTCTTAGGCAAAGATAGTGACCAGTCTTCTTTCTCCCTGCATTTTCTTCTTGCAACCAGCGGACCCATGGAAATCATAGTCAATGTCATAAATAGTTCCGGTCCATTTTTATTTTTCAATAAGAATGTCCAACCCAGCCCAACACATTGGCAACAACACTTTATACTCTGTCATGGTGCGCTCGCCATCACGCCGCCATCCGGCCCTGTCAACATAGTGAATCGGGAGAGGACTGTAGTTGTGAGTATGATAGTATGGACCCACCAGGTCCACTCCTGAACACAAGCAAGCTCCTCTTTTACTACTCAGATGCACCCCTCATTTTTTACTCTAATCCACCCTGCTGATATCCGGGATGCACATCATTTTCAACGTATAGTCAATTAAAGACAGAATTGCACAACATTTTTTTGAGTAGTAATTCGGAGGAGCAGGCTATAAACTGGGTTGTGCGATCTCTGTGTCCCGTCTAACAACAT
The DNA here is from genome assembly GCF_018294505.1 of Triticum aestivum. Lineage (NCBI taxonomy): Eukaryota > Viridiplantae > Streptophyta > Magnoliopsida > Poales > Poaceae > Triticum > Triticum aestivum. The sequence goes on along the minus strand of NC_057804.1, from coordinate 262,631,771 downwards.
GACCAGCCTAGCAGTTTTTTCTTTGGGAAAATAGGTAGCCCAGTATTTCTTTCTGAAGAATACCCTAGCTAGGCCTATTTGTTTTCTCCGACTTACTGGGCTGCAAATCTTTCAAGATGAGGAGGCATGCATTCCGGCCTAGCCAAAGAGTATGGAAGTGTGTGATAAAAGTAATATCAAAGGGGTTGAAAATTCCAAAAAAATATAGCAAATGGGATAATAGTTTCTTTTTTTGTTTTTGTCCTTCACCGGTATTTTATACTCCCTCTGCCCCAAAATTCTTGTCTTAGATTAGTCTTGATACAGATGTATCTAATACCAAAACGTGTCTTGATACATCCGTATTTAGAAAATCCAAGACAAGAATTTTGGGATTGAGGGAGTATTTCATTGGATTTAACAAGACATAGTACTAATTTATTTTTAAATTTGTTTTAGTATGGCTACTAATTTTTGGATTAAGAATTTTTTCTTCCCTAGCAAAAATTTGCCAATTTTCAAAAAAAATCGTACATATTTAGTTCAATTTTTTAACCCTGGTACTGACTAGAAAATGGGCAGCAATTCTAAAAATGGAAAATGGGCTGCAATAAATTCCATATGAATTAGAAAATGAGTAAAAATTAAAAAAACAATAGCAAATGGATTGTACACGCCAAAGATTTCGAGGCTGACTTGTTTATGCAAGGCTTTGTCAGTGAACACACGATTCTAGTAGCAATGATTGTTGGATGTCCATCCAACGACCGACGTGCTTCTTCAATCTCTGATCTTCCAGCTGCAGCCACCTAAACTAGCGCCGGTGGGACTGCCTGCTCCCTCCTCTTGTGGCCCGCTGTGATGCCGCGCAGGCTTCACCGGCCCACCGTACTCCCTCAACTGGCCTGGCCGCACGCATTCAACTGCCTCGTTATTACGCGAAAAAATGATTCCTCACACTGACATGTGGGGCGCACCGGTTGGGAGGCTAACCTATGGGCCTACTAAGTTGACGCGTACGCATGGCTTGCAACTTAGTCAACAAACGATTCTATCAGTAGTGACCGTTGGATTTGAATCGAACATTCCTGCTGCTTCTTCAACCGCTGCTCTTCTTGTACCAGCCGCCCAAACCAGCGCCTGCGAGACCACCTGCTCCTGCCTCTAGTGGCCGCATGTGCTACCGTTGAGGCCTCATCACCCCTAGTACTCCCACCGCTAGCCAGGCCCTGCGGCGACGACAACCTCACACCACAGCCGAACCTGTGAACCCTCGTACTCCTCTCCGCGTGGGCATCCACTACCGCATCTTCCCTGGCTCCACGTCGTCCCCTTCCTTGTCCTCGCCATCTTCCACCACCGTGGTGCTCTCGGCACGGCATGGTCAACGTGGTCAAGGAACAACTTCCATCAGAAGAGTATTGTATGTGGAGAGGCTGACAACTGGGTCCACAGTCACAGCAAGGAAGTGCCTCCTTATTACGCGGAAAATAATGACTCCTCCACTTGACAGCGGGGACCCACCAGATGGGCCACTATATTTCGCAAAAAAAAAGTTTCCCCCTGACTACTAGGACCCACCAGCTACATCTTCACACGGAAGGAAGTGCGTCCATATTACGGTAAAAAAACGATTTCCCCCCTGACTGCTGGAACCCACCAGCTACATCTTCACACGCAAGGAAGTGCCTGACAGTCGGGACCCACCTGGTCAAAGCGTACGTAGCATTGTCATTCTGATCGTGAATGTGTACGTACATACTGGTCGATTTAGAGGCGCACACGTGTCGTAGTAGCGGCGCCCGTAGCATGTACACGTACCTACAGCGGCCAGGGTGCAAGAAAGAAAATACGGCCACATACGTACATACGGGCGGGGTCTCGAACGCCTACTCGCGCATACGTACAGCCAGGGCTCATGTACATGGCTGGGTCAGAATGGAGAAACTGCGTCGTCGTCGTGTTCATGGAGAGCCAACCGGCTGGGTCGGAACGAAATGCATCATCGCGTTCATCGGGAGGGCTTGGATGGAACAGCCAATGGAAACGAGGCATGGCCTACCGCAGAACGGAGGAAACTGCCTTGTGTTCGATCGGCCACTGTCGAAATGGGATCCTGGTCATCGGGAGGGTCTTGCATACCCCAAAACGGAAGAAACGGTCTTCTATTGGACCTCCTACGGTAAAAATGGGGTCCTGTTGATCGGGAGAGTTGTGGCGTACCACAAAATGGAGGAAACGGACTTGTGTTGGAGCGCTACGGTCTAAACGGGGTGCCTGTTCATTGGGAGGGGTGTGGCGTACCGCAAAACGGGACTCCACGGGACAATGTTCATCTCCAGCGTCGACCTCCTCCAGCCTCCACGGGCTACAGTTCATCCACCATCGACCTCCTCCAGCCTCCACCTATGACTGTTCATCCACGGGCTCCTGTTCATCCAGCCTCCACCGCATGCTCCTCCACCGGCTACTGTTCAAACAACCCTCTCTATGGGGTCCTATTCAACTACCCCTCCACGGGCTACTGTTCATCCATCCCTCCACCAGCCTCTGTTCAACCAGCCTTCCACCGGCTACTGTTCAACTAGCCCTCCACCGGCTACTGTTCAACCATCCCTCCATGGGATCCTGTTCATCCAGCCCTCCACAGGGTCCTATTCATCCATGCCCAACCATCTCGATCGATCGGGGTCCTGTTCATCCAACCCCCACCGGGAACTATTCATCCAAACCCCCGCAGCAACGCTCACAGTTCATCTAGAGGCAACATCGATCGGCTTCAGTTAGCAGCAGTAGTGAAGGAATTGCTCGATCGCTTGGGTTCAGTAACGGGTAGCCTGCAGTGCAATCGCTCGGGTTCAGTTAGGCAATGCCTTGCTCGGGTTCAACTAGAGCCCAATGCCTCACACCCACGCATGTACGTGTATGAGAGAAACGCGCATCGCTCGGCCCCCGACCACCCACCGTAATCGGGAACTCCCTGATATTTTCCTCACCCTCGCTTCTACCATGGTTTTTTCCATCATGGATGGCCCAAATAATGTCATGCAGCTGCATCTCCGACCCGCCCACGATGAAAAGCCCATTTCTGTCATGAATTTTTGTCATAGAAGTAGGAGCCCACCACATCTATGATGATACCGAGTCTTGTCACAATTATCGTCCTAGAAGTGTCATAAGTATGACAGAAAAAACTTCGTTCATCCCAAAATGTCACAGATGTGTCTTTTTTTGTAGTGCATGTCCAAACTAAATAATAGGAACATCAGTAGTAGACCAGAAACCAGCAGCAAACAATTAACCTTCAACAAGGGCGTCGGGTGCCACAAACACCTCACAGGCAGGGAGCATTGAAACATTCTCATGGCTAGCCCTATAATTCATTACAATAGATGTAGAAGGCACAGGGACAACTACAACATCAAAATCTGAAGGGGGCTCCTCCTGAGCAACGGAAATTAAAGCCTCGGTAACAATGGGTAGCTCGTCACCAACACATGCATATCAAGGTCTTCTTCGGGATAAGCCTCCATTAGATTAGCAAGCCCAACTCCAAGTCCAACAAGGGGAGGTGGAATTGTAGGCTGAAACTTCCCCACTTGAGACGTTATTCTGAGAAAAAGCCCCATCATAGAGATAAAGTGGTTGTGAAAGTGCTAGTTATCGACTAGAGGGGGGTGAATAGGCGATTTTTATCAAAGTCTTCAAAACGTGGAAGTTTCAAAGACAAACAATAGAAATGACCTAATTGATATGCAGCGGAAGCTAAACTACAACAAGCAAGCCATAGTCAAGTATGCAATAATGTGAACATACAAAGACTATTAGCAGCTAGGTAGTAAGGATCAGGATGGAAGATAGTACGAAGCCAATCAACGATAGTAGTCAAGCAATGAAGTCAAACAGATAAGACAAATAATCAATGACTTCACGAAGACAAACTCAAAGTAAAGGAGGGAAGAGATAGAACCAGTCACTTGTTGAAGACACAGGATTTGTTGGACTAGTTCCAGTTGCTGTGACAACTGCACGTCTGGTTAGGGAGGCTGAGATTGAACTCAGAAGACCGCGTCTTCACCTTATTCCCCTTGAGCTAAGGACACACAGTCCTCGCCCAATCACTCTGGTAAGTCTTCAAGGTAGACTTCCGAACCTTCACAGACTTCGTTCACCAGCAATCCACAATGACTCTTGGATGCTCAGAACGCAACGCCTAACCGGCTGGAGGATACACAGTCCTCAAGTGTAATAAGTCTTCAGGTCACATAGACAGAAAGACTTCAGTGATGCCTAACACTCTTTGGCTCTGGGTGTTTGGGCTTTGTCCTCGCAAGGATTTCTCTCTCAAAGGCTTCGAGGTGGGTTGCTCTCAAAACGACAAAAGCCGTAAACTCACTCTGAGCAGCCACCAATTTATGGTGCAGGGGTGGGCTATTTATGGCCACAAGGCAATTCAACCTGATATGTCCGAAATGACCCTGGGTCACTAAGGAACTGACACGTGTTCCAACGGTCAGATTTCAAACACACACGTCAACTTTACTTGGGCTACAAGCAAAGCTGACTCATCCAGCTCTGGATAAGATTTGTTCTCATTGTCTTTGCTCGAAGACATAGGATTTGGGTTGAGCATCACTTCGGTCACTCTGACTTTGTTCACTTGGACCCCACTTAACAGTACGGTGGTTCCTATGACTCAACAAAGAAGAAAAGGAAACAACGAAACAACTCAGTCTTCGCGCTCCATAGTCTTCACTCAATGTCTTCTCATGTCATAGACTTCAGTGTGAATATCTTCACACACCACCATTGTCTTCAATGTCTTCATACAATTTTAGGGGTCATCTTCGGTAGGTAAACCAAATCAATGAGGGACACTTCCTGCGTTATCCTGCAATTCTCACAAACGCATTAGTCCCTCAACCAACTTTGTCATCAATACTCCAAAACCAATTAGGGGCGGCACTAGATGCACTTACAATCTCCCCCTTTTTGGTGATTGATGACAAACTGGTTGAAGTTTTCAACGGGAAAGAAGTATGTTAAATTGTAAAGGATAGTGTATTGTCTTCATAAGTGGCAAGGGCTCCACCTGAAGAAGTGCATATAAATAATTTGCTTTTGGAATGCAAATGCACATGGCAGGTTGTACTTGTGGAGATCCACTTCAACTTATGAAGATAATTCATCATGCACGAAATGATATAACTAAGAGAATGACATGCATAATGAAAAATGGACGTCTGCAAAATGATCTAAGTGTGGATTGATCTAACTGCGGAAGTTATCATCGCACATGAAAGAGCAAATAAGTAGCAGACGACCATCGAGTTTAAGTGTTACAACTCAAAGAATGAAATGTATAAAAAGCAAGAGTTGTAAACACTAGGCAAAATATAAAGCAACCGCCCATATGAACCCGCTTGAAGACTATCAAACTCATACGCTTCTCCCCCTTTTGTCAGTAATGATCAAAAAGGTTTGAAGACATAGAGCATCTACTCGTGCTCATGAGGAGTAGTTGAAGCAGCAGGGTTGTCGTTGTCATTTGGCGGTGCAGACGAACTTGGTGCAGTGTCGATGCGTGCAGAAGTAGGGGGTGGTGAAGTAGCATCGTCTTCATCATCGATCACATTGGCATTTACAGTTGTCGCGGAGGAAGAATAGTCAGAGTCTTCAAGAGATGGAGTTCTTCGTAGGACAGCATTCCATGGAGGAGTGGAGTCAAACTTGAATCTTTCAGTGAAGCCATCGTCTTGAAGATATGCTTCAGCACTGAGCAGGGTCAAACTCTTCCATAATCGCCGACAAGTTTCGTGAGTGAAAAATGCATTCTTGGTGGCAAGGTTTGGAATGCGATTTACATCCACCAAGAGGCTTTGCATCTGACGCTTGAGCCAAAAATGATGCTTATCTTGTTTCTGATGCAGGGCCACAAGAAGTTCTCAGTCATTTAGGACCCGAGAGCGCTTCCGAGGCCTTTGAGCAATTATGCTCGCAATAGCTTTAGTTGGTGCACGATGAGGTAGACGAATGTTTCCAGCCATCGGATAGACACGCATGACAGCTTGGACTCCTTCCATAGGCTGAGTGAAGCTTTGATGTTCAGCATTTTGAAGACAAAGAGGCTTCTTGGCTGGTTCAGGGTATATGGCTTCAACTGACAGATCAACCTCTGGTAGAAAGATCACATGATTGCGAGCAGAGGGTTGATAGTTGACAGCAGAATGTTGCTTAATGAGGCACATGACCCATAGAGCATAGAATTTCAGTCCGAAGAGGTCAGATCCAGATGCAGCCAGTTGCCTGATGAAGAAATCTTGCGCATTGAAGATGATGCCATTGAGGATGTAAAAGACCAATGTCTTCATGGCTCCTTCAAGTTTTGCAGCTGATGAATGTCCTTTGATAGGCCATAGAGTCTGCCTGATGATGTGATATATGGTGCACGGCAGATACTCAAGGTCATCAACAAAGAACTCCTTTGGGTATTCAGCGTCATGAGGCAATGGCTTCATCATGCTCAACATCTGGCTCATATTGGGTTCAGGCTTATGGAAGATGCTCTCCAGTGCATTGCGGTGGTTTTGACAACAAGGTTCATATAGCTCTCCGAGAGTGGATAGGCCTGTAAGCTCAATGATGTCAAGAGCTTTGGCTTCATGATGAACATTTCCTGTCATCCACTCGAGAACCCATGTCTTCGTATCTCTGTTATAACCGCGAATGTGGAGCGTAGCATAGAATTGAAGCAATAGCTCTTCATTCCAATGTTCTTTGTCTGTCACAAAGCTGAGCAGACCAGCATCACGAAAGCAGTCAAGTGCTTCTTCTATACATGGCAGTCCAGCAATGGCTTCAGTGTCGAGGCGCATATGAGGGAAAATGCGCCCTTGATCGTACAGAACACATGAGTAATAGCTTCGCTGCAGATGACTCCAGAAACGATCTGATAATATTCTTGGCTTTGTGTAGGGGTTCTTTGAACTGTTAAAGAATGTGTTGTGGCTTTTGAAGCCATTTGCATTGAAGGACCCGACAGATGTGGCAGTACCTGGAAACCTTGGCAATCTTGGCTTTGGCTTCTAGACCTGAGGCCTATGCTCAATGTGATAATCAAACTGAGGACCAGAGACAGTAGGCGGAGGGACCAGAACGGGCCATCTTACTGTGATTAGCTCGCCATGGTTGTATGCTTGCTCAATTGTATAGGTACTTGGAGGCGGAACAGGAGCAGTGGCAGCAACAGTGGCTTTGGCCTGCACAACAGAAGCTTCAGGAGCATTTTCAGCATTGACTTCTGGTATGGGGCTTGGGACAGGCTCCACATTAGCTTCAGCCATGACTATGTCATTGGCTTCATTGGTGTTGGTGGTCGCAGCCTCAAGGTTTTCAACCTCCACTTGATGAGCTGGAGGGTCAGGCACAGACACGTTCACATCATGAACATCTTCTTCAGGAATGGGGGAAGTAGGGACACGTTCTTCTTGAAGTTCGTCATCGGCTGATGCAGTCGAATTGTCTTCAGCAGCTGGGGCTTCAGACACGGAGACATTCACAGTTGGAGTGGCTTCTGAAAACACTTGAAGTGCAACAGGTTGATGGTGCAATTCTCCTTTTGGAACGCTCGAAAGAGGGACTTGAGGCCTTGGTCCTTTGCGAAGCCTTTGTAATACAGGTGACGCCTTTGGAGATGGAGTAGGTAGGTCCTCATCCTCTTCAACTTGCACGGATGGTGTGACTTGTTGTTGGGGAGTACTGGGGGAGTCTTGTTGTTGCGGGCGATCAGCCCATGAAGCATCCTGAGCAATTGGCGTCAGAGGACGACCAATGCTGATGATTTTGCTGTTCGTGAGAACAGGCGGTGATACCACATTGTATTCAATTTGAGGAAGAACTTCATCATCTTCAACATTGTCATGGTGACCAATGTCTTCAGCAGTGATGGGATCAACTGCTGGAATATCTTCAGCTTCAGGAGCCTCTGTGGAAGCAGGCTCATGAACAGTCATTCGAAGTTCTTGGGTTGCAGATGCAGGACGAACCACTGAGATGGGTTCAACAACAAGGGGCTCTATGGGAGCAGCCCGATTTTTCTTGGTCTTGCGCTTCTTCTTGGAGGGAGCAGCATCAGAGGCTTCTGAGGTTTTCCGTTTTCTGGCTTCAGCCTCTGCAGCCCTCGTCTTCTTCTGTTCTAAAGCGGTTGACGTGACTTTTGGCTTCAAGCCAGTCATGCTGCTTGGGAAGACAATGCGAGGTTCATCTTGCCTTGAAGGTGCAGATTGGACAGTCGATTTCTTCTCCTTTACAGCCATCCTGGGGTAGATGCCAGGACGACCAAGAGCCTTGCACTTCTCAGCCACATTGTAGGCAAGCACACACTTGTCAGCCAGATTTTTCATGCGCTCTCTGGAGCCTCGAGCTTCTTCACGCTTCTTGTGAAAGGCTTCTTTGAGCTCGTGCAGCATGATCTTGAAGTTCTTGACATCTTGCACGTTGAGCGTGGCCACATGCTTCTTGAACTGAGCCTTTTCATAGTCAATCTTGTGCTTCAGTTCGACGATGCGCTGAGCAATAGCTAGCTCAGAAGCAATGGCGCCATTAAAGGCGACACTGAGGCCAATTGGAAGTTGCAAGTCATCAAAGCTGAGATTTGGTGTGTCAAACCACTCATCAATGAAGTTATGGATGATTGCCACGTCAAAAAGAGGCAAGTTGTTGAAGATCTCAGCTTCTTCCTTGCTCTTGATCAGTTGCTCAAGAGCATCATCTGCAAGATCGTCATCGCTGGACAGATCAATGTGCTCTTCACGCAGAATAGCAGCAGGAGTCAAAGTCTGATCAGTACTCTTGTTGATTTTCTTTTTCTTCTCTGTCTTCTTGGAGATGCGTGAAAGTTCTTCAGACTGCACACTGTCTTCAAGAGGTGCAGTTGCTAGTGGCTCCACACGAGAAGCTTTTGGAGGTGCAGCTGATTTTGAAGCCTTAATTTTCTGTGGCTTCTGCGGCCTTGGAGGAGGAGCTGGGGCTTCATCAGAATTAGCATCATTATCAGAATGATCGACTTTGGCACCTTGCACCAAGATGTAAGAGATGAGGCCATCAAAGTTTGAAAAGGGGCCAATTCTATTTTCTTCCGCTTCACGTGTGCCATCAGCACAGGGAGCAGAGGGACCAGGATTGAAGTCTAATCCCCATGACTTCTTGTTTTCCTTTGCCGAAGCCTTTGCATACTAGAAGTTGCGCTTCAAGAGATTATCGTCACGACACCAGAGCAATGATGATGGGTCGGCATCTTCAGGTTGTGGTCCACGGACCATACAAGGATATAATTCTTGTGCAATGGCTTCAGCTTTGTTCTTGGGGGGAAGGCCTCGATAGAGAATATCACCCCAAGGACTCTTGATAGCATTCTTCTCAGCATACTCCTGGGTCACGAATTTGTAGTTGAACCATTGTTCAGCCCAATAGCGTTGAATCCATTGGATTCGTGTCTTGCGCTGATTATAATCCTCTTCAGGATCTGTTTTGTAGATTTCTGCAAGATCATCAGGCAGATCCTTTGATTTCCCCCTCGACGCTGTCTGCCACCCTTCCTTGCAGATTTCTCCGTAGCCATGAACTTCAAACTGAATGGTTTCAATATGTTCAAAGGCTTCAAAGGCTTTTGCTTGCTGGTCAGACAGGAACTGGCTTCGGGAGATTCAATGTGTTGTTGTAAGAATTCTGCAAATGAATGCAGACTATGAGAACCTAGGGATTCTCCCACGGACATGTACCTGTGACAGCATTAGAGATGCGAGGGAAGGGGAAGAGGTCATATGCATTCTTAGAAGAGTTTGAAGATAAATCAGTTTGAAGACATTGACCTCATGTTGCGAAGACATTCACTTATATGTTGAGAGTCGGTTCCAGATTTGTACGAATCCGTGAATAAGTACAAGTGAGTAATCTAACTAGATATGAAGCTTAAGTGAATATACTAGGTAGTATGAGATGCATACAGAGTAGATCTAATTTTGTATAGACAGAAACCAATTTTGGTAAATTTGATGAATCATTGAGGATCAAAAAGATGGTAAAAATAGAGTTATATTTACCACACGATGAACTGGTAGATGGGATGAAAGGAGACCGAGCAGTTCAATCCACCATGCCCTAACTTGGCGACGGAGGACACCTACGGCGGCGGCGGAGAGGACGATGCCCGCGGCCGGCGTGAGGACGGCGTCGGGGAAGTCGCGGCAGCTAAGCGCTTCGTCGCCGGCATCGTCGAGAGCTAGCGGTGGCGCTAGGGTTTTGACGAGGTGGAGAGGTGGAAGAAGGTTTTCTTTACCGCTGGGGGCACGTATTTATAAGAAGGTGTGCGGCACAATGCAATTACACAGGTGCCCCTGCCTGTTCACATCTGAGGGACACGTGGCAAGCATGCAACATACTCAGAGTTGTTCCACGTTCGCACGCCCGCCAAGTTTGTCAGATGGTCGTTCCGGCTTCTCCGGATTTCGACAATAAAGATGAATCGTTTAAAAGGACTTGATGTTTGTCTCTGTGTCTTCTGCTGACAAGGATGCAGAGAAGACATTTGACAGTTTCAATAGAATGCATATGATTTGGACAGATAGAGTTTGAGATAGAAAGCATAGAAAGATTGGGGTCCGATCACATTCACTTAGTTCAAAAGATTCAACAATGAAGACATAGCTATAAGTGAATGTTGTGGAGGACAGAATACTAGTATATATGAGAAAGCAATCAACTCAACATAGTGAAGTAAATCATGAAGATAAGTTGAAAGTTGAAGACAAATCAAATGCGAATGTATTCAACAATAACAACATGAGTGAAACACTTCAAACCAAGAAATTTGGTGGTGGCGTTACCCACCGTATTAGAAGTATTAGACCCAGACACGGCGCACAATTATCGTGGCGCTCCGAAGTCAATTCCATGTTAATGTATTCACACTCAGAATGTAAGTCTTCATTGATTGAAGATATACTTTACTTCATGTGTTGCACATCTAAGTCATCAACATGCATAAGTGTTAGGATGTGTGCCTGATCACAGGACATTTGAGGATTCCAAGATATTTAGCTCACACTGTAACTTGCAAAACCTTTTCTCATCCAAGGGCTTTGTGAAGATATCTGCCAGTTGCTCTTCAGTATTGACGTGAATGATGTCAATATCTTTCTTCATGACATGATCTCGGAGAAAACAATGACGAATTTCAATGTGCTTTGTCTTCGAGTGCTGAACTGGATTGTTGGCAATCTTGATGGCGCTTTCATTGTCGCAGAAGAGAGGGACTTGCTTTAGATTGATGCCATAGTCCTTGAGAGTTTGCTTCATCCACAGAAGCTGAGCACAACTAGATCCAGCGGCAATGTATTCAGATTCAGCAGTTGAGAGTGATACACAGTTTTGCTTCTTTGAAGACCAACAGACAAGTGATCGTCCCAGAAAGTGACATGTTCCTGATGTAGATTTGCGATCCACCTTGTCACCAGCATAATCAGCATCTGAGAATCCAACCAGATCAAATCTTGAGCCCTTTGGATACCATAATCCGAGTGTTGGGGTGTAAGCCAAATATCTAAGAATTCGCTTCACAGCTAAGTGATGCGATTCCTTTGGTGCCGCTTGGAATTGAGCACACATGCAAACACTAAGCATAATATCTAGCCTAGATGCACATAGGTAAAGTAAAGAACCAATCATGGAGCGGTATACCTTTTGATCGAACTCTTTACCATTGTCGTGGGGACCAAGATGATGTTGGGCTGGCATTGGCGTCGTGTAACCTTTGCAATCTTACATGCCGAACTTCTTCAGACAGTCTTTGAGATATTTTTCTTGAGAAATGAAGATGCCATTTCTTTGCTGATGAAGTTGAAGACCAAGGAAGAACTTCAGCTCACCCATCATGGACATCTGATATTGCTCTTGCATCATGTATCCAAACTCATCACTATAATTCTGGTTGGTGCAGCCGAAGATTATGTCATCCACATATATTTGGCATACAAACAGTTCACCATCATATGTCTTCGTGAAGAGTGTGGTATCTAGGGATCCTGGTTTGAAGCCTTTGCTCTTCAGGAAGTCTTTGATTGTATCATACCAAGCGTGAGGAGCTTGTTTGAGGCCATACAGTGCTTTGTTTAGTTTGTACACCATATCAGGATGTTTTGGATCTTCAAAACCAGGTGGTTGAGCAACATACACTTCTTCTTCAATCTTTCCATTGAAGAAAGCACTCTTCACATCCATTTGATATAGCAAGATGTTATGGTGATTAGCATAGGCTAGCAGTATGCGAATAGCTTCAAGCCTAGCCACCGGAGCAAATGTTTCATCGAAGTCGATTCCTTCAACTTGAGTATATCCTTGAGCCACAAGACGTGCTTTGTTTCTGACGACTTGACCATGCTCATCTTGTTTGTTCCGTTTAGTGCCAATAATGTTATGTTTGCGAGAGTCAGGTCGCTTGACAAGTTCCCAAACATTATTCAACTTGAACTGTTGAAATTCTTCTTGCATGGCTTGAACCCATTCAGGTTCCATAAAGGCTTCAGCAACTTTCTTGGGTTCAGTTATTGATACAAATGAAAAGTGCCCACAGAAATTTGCTAACTGTGTTGCTCTTGAGTGAGTAAGCGGACCAGGTGCATTGATGCTATCAATTATCTTCTCAATTTGTACTTCATTTGCAACACAAGGATGAACTGGACGAAGCCCTTGCTCATGCTGATCATTGTCATCATTGGGAGGATTGTCTTTGGTCTGAGCATTGTCTTCAGGTTGGTGTGGTGCAGAAATGATAAGTTCCTCTTCAGGCTGTGCTTCAGAGGGCATGATTTCACCAGTTCCCATCAGCTTGATAGATTCGCTGGAAGGAGCTTCATCTAATGTGCTTGGCAGGAGCTCTCGTTGTGAACCATTGGTTTCATCAAATCGCACGTCCACAGTTTCAACGATTTTGTATTGGAAGATGTTGAAGACTCTGTAAGAGTGCGAATCCTTTCCATAACCGAGCATGAAGCCTTCGTGAGCTTTGGGTTCAAATTTTGACTTGTAATGGGGATCCTTGATCCAGCACCTAGCACCAAAGACTCTGAAGTAGCTGACATTTGGCTTCTTGCCAGTAAGGAGCTCATAGGATGTTTTCCCCAGAAGCTTGTGGATGTAAACACGGTTGATGATGTGACATGCTGTATCAATAGCTTCAGGCCAGAACTTTCTTGGTGTCTTGTACTCGTCGAGCATTGTTCGAGCCATCTCAATGAGGGTTCTGTTCTTGCGCTCAACAATGCCATTTTGCTGAGGTGTGTATGGAGCAGAAAACTCATGAGTGATTCCCATTGTATCCAGATAGAGATCAAGCCCGGTGTTCTTGAATTCAGTACCGTTATCACTTCTGATATGCTTGATCTTGACGCCATAGTTGTTCATTGCTCGATAGGCGAATCATCTGAAGACATCTTGTACTTTAGTCTTGTAGAGAATTATGTGCACCCATGTATATCTTGAGTAGTCATCAACAATGACGAAGCCATAGAGACACGCTGTTGTTGTGAGGGTAGAGTAGTGAGTAGGGCCAAATAAGTCATGTGCAACAACTCAAAGGGTTGAGATGTTGTCATGATTGTCTTCGAGGGGTGCTTGGCCCTCGTCATCTTTCCAGCTTCGCAGGCACCACACAAATGATCTTTCTTGAACTTGACATATTCGATGCCTATGACATGCTTCTTCTTGACGAGTGTGTGTAAGTTCCTCATGCCAGCATGCCCCAACCTTCGATGCCAGAGCCAGCATTCTAAAGCTTTTGCAAGAAGACATACGGCAAGCTGTGGACCAGCTGAGAAATCTACCATGTATAGATCACCTTTCCTATACCCTTCAAAGACTAGAGACTTGTCAGATTCCATTAGTACAAGGCAACGATATTTTCCAAATATCACAATCATGTTTAAGTCACAAAGCATTGAGACAGACATTAAGTTGAATCCAAGGGAATCAACAAGCATCACTTTATCCATGTGTTGATCCTATTAGATTGCAACTCTACCTAGACCCAATACCTTGCCTTTACCAGTGTCAGCAAATGTGATTTGACTCTTGTTGGATGGACATAAGGTTGAGTCCATGAGAAGACTTCGATTACCAGTCATATGATTAGTGCATCCACTATCCATAATCCATTCTGAAGCACGACGTGTCATACCCTACAGTGCAGTTAGGAGGATAGGCTTCACAAGGTATGTTGTGAAGCATACGCATTTGATGCACACTTGGATTATCACACCTTAGATGAAAGTTAGCACATAGTATGACAGGTAAGCGATTCATATGTGGAATACATAGTAAGTCATTTTATCATGCGTCCCTTTGTGTTTTAGGTCCCCAGCAATAATATTGGACGCCTTTGATTGCTGGCTGGAGACCATATTCTGCAAAAGAGAGTTAATTCTTCTTCACCACCCACATCTTCAGGGGTGGCTTGGAAGCAATCAGTCTAAGTGTAGTATCTGAGAATTTCGGCTTTGAAGCCCTAGCAAATAGCCTTGCAGGAGATGAACGATACTCATATGAATAAGCAGAAAAGTTCTTAGTCCTATGAACATGGCGGTTTGAGGACACACGTTTATATTCATAAGTTTGAGTACTATTTCCCTGCAAAACATTGGCGCTAGGGTGACTCAAGTGAGTCATGTATTCATATGAAGCCGTTGGACCATATGATGCCTTTGGTCTGGGGTTTGTCTTCTTCCCAGGTGGTGTCATGATGACATTCACTAGAAGATTCTTAAGACAGCTTTTGGGAACCCAGATCTTCTTCATAGGTGGTCCATTCCTGCAGTTAGTACCAATATACCTGGCAAACACTTCACCATTCTGATTTTTGAACAGTTTATAGTTTGCATCAAAGGATTCATCAATGATAATAGGATTAGCACAGGTAAAGCCAGATAAAGTGGATGGATCCACTGAAGGTTCCTTTGCAGCAACCCATGTGGTTTTGGGATACTGCTCAGGTTTCCAGTAGGAACCATCAGCATTCATTTTCCTCTCGAACCCAACACCCTCTTTCCTAGGGTTTCGGTTCAGAATCTGCTTTTTGAGGACATCACAAAGTGTCTGATGCCCTTTTAGACTTTTATACATCCCTGTTTCAAGCAATGTCTTCAACCTAGCATTTTCATCAACAATAGTAGTGGTATCCTCAGTAGAGGGGTTAGTTTCCACATCAGTAGTTGAAGACAAAGCAACAGTAGCAGCATTGGAACATTCAGCAACAGAGGCAGTGTTATCACGCTCAATGCATTTTAAACATGGTGGTTCAAATCCATTCTGTGTAACGCTGATTTGTTGAACAAGTAATGAATCGCGCTCCTTCAGAAGATCTCCATAATCCACTCTTGTCTTTACAAGATCTTGCTTTCTTTGAAGACATTCAGAAGAAAGTTTCTCATGATCAGACAAGAGAGCATTATGTTGATCTTGAAGGGCGTCAAACTTGGAATGAAGTCTCTGAAGACTCTCAGCCAAAGCTTTTGACTGATCCATTTCTTTGCCCAACATATCATCGCTCTTACTAAGCATGTTTCGAATCTTTTCCAAAGCTCTTTGTTGTTTAGTGGCAAGGGGAGCAAGTTTGACATAGCTGGGGCCAAATTCATCACCTGATTCATCATCACTAGTTTCAGAGAGGTAGCATTCAGTTACCTTAGCACCCCCTGCCATTAGACATGGTGAAGATGAAAACAATTCAGGTGGAAAGGTCATCTCTTTAAGAGACTCCTTGTAGTCATCAAGCCATGGATCATGATGATTAAGATGACCTTCATAGACCTCAGAGAGCCGGTCCCAGATTAGCTTCGCGTGATTGAGGTGCATGACGTTCCTGAACTCATTTCAGGACACACAGGAGCAGATGACATCCTTCGCGGTGAGGTTCGGTAGAGTGTATTTGCAAATGTCATCAGCCTCCGCCATCTTGCATAGATCGGTAAGACCAATCTCAGTGATGGTCCACAGTTCGCTGTCCATAGCCACGAGTCGCTTCTTCATCATGGCTTTCCACCGAGGATATTCATGACCGTCAAAGGTGGGGCAAAATACATTCCTCAATCCTGCAGTCGACATAGCTAAACTCTAGGTGGTTAAACCGAATCACACAGAACAAGGGAGTACGTTGCCCTGATACCAATTGAAAGTGCTAGTTATCGACTAGAGGGGGGGTGAATAGGAGATTTTTATCAAAGTCTTCAAAACGTGGAAGTTTCGAAGACAAACAATAGAAATGACCTAATTGATATGCAGCGGAAGATAAACTACAACAAGCAAGCCATAGTCAAGTATGCAATAATGTGAACATACAAAGACTATTAGCAGCTGGGTAGTAAGGATCAGGATGGAAGATAGTACGAAGCCAATCAACGATAGTAGTCAAGCAATGAAGTCAAACAGATAAGACAAATAAGCAATGACTTCACGAAGACAAACTCAAAGTAAAGGAGGGAAGAGATAGAACCAGTCACTTGTTGAAGACACATGATTTGTTGGACCAGTTCTAGTTGCTGTGACAACTGTACGTCTGGTTAGGGAGGCTGAGATTCAACTCAGAAGACCGCGTCTTCACCTTATTCCCCTTGAGCTAAGGACACACAATCCTCGCCCAATCACTCTGGTAAGTCTTCAAGGTAGACTTCCGAACCTTCACAGACTTCGTTCACCGGCAATCCACAATGACTCTTGGATGCTCAGAACGCGACGTCTAACCGGCTGGAGGATACACAGTCCTCAAGTGTAATAAGTCTTCAGGTCACACAGACAGAAAGACTTCAGTGATGCCTAACACTCTTTGGCTCTGGGTGTTTGGGCTTTGTCCTCGCAAGGATTTCTCTCTCAAAGGCTTCGAGGTGGGTTGCTCTCAAAACGACAAAAGCCGTAAACTCACTCTAAGCAGCCACCAATTTATGGTGTAGGGGGTGGGCTATTTATAGCCACAAGGCAACTCGACCTGATATGTCCAAAATGACCCTGGGTCACTAAGGAACTGACACGTGTTCCAACGGTCAGATTTCAAACACACACGGCAACTTTACTTGGGCTACAAGCAAAGCTGACTCATCCAGCTCTGGATAAGATTTGCTCTCATTGTCTTCACTCAAAGACATAGGATTTGGGTTGAGCATCACTTCAGTCACTCTGACTTTGTTCACTTAGACCCCACTTAACAGTACGATGGTTCCTCTGACTCAACAAAGAAGAAAAGGAAACAACGAAACAACTCAGTCTTCGCGCTCCATAGTCTTCACTCAATGTCTTCTCATGTCATAGACTTCAGTGTGAATATCTTCACACACCACCATTGTCTTCAATGTCTTCATACATTTTTAGGGGTCATCTCCGGTAGTTAAACCGAATCAATGAGGGACACTTCCTGCATTATCCTGCAATTCTCACAAACGCATTAGTCCCTCAACCAACTTTGTCGTCAATACTCCAAAACCAACTAGGGGTGGCACTAGATGCACTTACAGGTTGTGATGTTGTTGTTGGGCTCATGCATGGGTGGATCCTCATTATCAATGGACATCTCCTCTTACTCTGGCAAGAAATGCTCTTCAAGATTATTTTGTGCCTCCTAGTGACGAAAAGCCCGGTGATCATCCAAATCCGAGCTCTCATTCTCATCTTCAACATTGTTCATGTTGTTTTCAGGTGGCTAGAACCCAAGAAAATCATCCTCTGGCAATGGGTGAGGACCAACGTCCGGAGGAGGGATTGGATCCTCATCTGCTAGGCCACCTTCAAGCATCTCTTCGAGAAGAACTTCCACAGGACATGACCATGTGTCCTCTTCAAAATCCTCCATTTTTGACCATCTCAGACTCTTTGGAATATCAATTGGTTGGAAACTCTAACTTGAAGGAGCAGCCTGCCCCTCCTATTTTCATCCTTGTCCCACATTAGCAGCTTCCCAAATTTGTAGAATACAACCTCTGATGACCAATAATCGAAAGGGACACCAGTGAGCATCGACCAACAAGTTCTATTAAAATAAGTATGGCACCAATTATTGCCCTCATTCTGCTAAAAAACATGAGGAACCCATCTCCAACTTGATGCAGGCTATCCCTGACCATTCTATCTATGTCTCTCACCAACAAAAAATGCACATAATCTTCTCCAAGCTAGCATCTCTGCACATCTCTAACACCAGCCTGGTTCTCTTCCAGAAATTAATTCCTCCACTTGTGCTAGGAGTGGATTGATGGTGACGATTGCCTAGTCCTCATCGCAACATGAACAACGCGGAACCATCACCCTTGAAACCCAATTGCGCCTGGGGATGTGCTGAATCATAGACCCGCAAGGCACAAACGGCCGCAGGTCAATGGGGATGTTGACCATGTAGGTAAGTCAGATGAGATGCAGAATTGCCGGGGGTGTCAGAGGGCTCAAGCAGTTTAGCAGACGGCAAGGGAGGATTAGTGTTTCGTATAGAGGAAGACGAGGAGGCAAGTGATGTCTTGGGATGGAAATTGGGAAAACAAAATTCCTGCATCAACTAGCAAAAAGTGGAAACCCGCTTGAGAGGCGGGGCTGGGCCCTCTGCACAAAACCTGGCCTCAAGCACGCCCTCGGCTCTGGCCTCTTCAGGTGGTCCATAAAATATGTCGAAGTCCATAAACCACCAGAGCCAAGAGAGCCTCAGGACCAGGCAATAACGCACAAGATGGCACGGTTGGATGCATGCATGGCAACAAACATTGCCCCATGCACTTCTATCAGCAGAATTCTAGTGAACCTCTCCTGAAGAATGAGCAATCTCACATAACTGCGGATTAACTTCCACTCCACCCTAATTAAGGTAGGCATTGTCGATGCGTGAAAGACGCTGGAAGACTGAAATTATTCTAACTGCCGGAGTAGTATGCCGATGATCATCGGCGGTAAGCGAAGGAATCGCACGTCCATTCTGACCAACCAAGGTCCATTCAGCATCTTCTTCTGTGTAAAAGAGAGACTCCTCTCTAAGCCAATTTGGCCCGCCATTACGTCAAAGGTTAAACACTATCTCAAAATAAAGTTCCATGATCGTACCAGCATTATAGATATCAAAACCCACCTCTTTTGAAGCAACTGAAACCCTTGTGGATAACCACCAAAATAGGAATGAAGGGCAACAATAATCGTGTGAACATTAAGCTTGAAAGTGGCATGTCAGAAGGATACCTCCAAATTGAACTCCCTCTTGTGAAATCACGGCAAAAGACCACGGGGTGACCAAACTTGCTCTTCATAGAACTTTGGAAATCCTTTCCACACAAAAAGTTCAAATTCACCGGAGACATGCCTAGCAAGCAAGAAGAGCAAATGGAGCCAGAGGTGAGCTGGTGGCTACCAGGGCCAGCGTGGCCTCCGGCAGGTGGGGTGGCCGCCGGTGCAAGATCACCTAGAGCTGCCTCCATAAGCCCGATTTTCTTTGGAAACTTTCTTCCACACACCCGCTGTTAATAGATTACAGAAGGAAAACAACTATCACTACTAGGAAATGCCCTATACATGTACTCAAATTTGTGGCGGGTAGAGCGGCTAAGCCGCCATGTCTACTTTTCCAAAACAGTAGTGGCAGGTACCTGAATGCACCACCATTGCTAGGTTCAATCTAGTGGCGGGCGCAACCTAGCACCAATCACAGGTAGGCTCTTCGAAATAAGACTGCGAGATGGAAAGTGTAGTGGCGAGTGTCGGTGCTAAAATCGGCAGATCTCGGGTAGGGGGTCCCGAGCTAGTGGTCTAGGAATGATTATAATAGGGGGAATGGGAGACGATGCTTACCTAGGTTCAGGCCCCCTCGAAGAGGTAAAACCTACGTCCTACTTGATTATATTGATGTGATGGATTATCGAGTACAAGATGATCTACCTTGAGATCATATGACTAGGTTCTAAACCCTCAGGCTGGTAATCCTACCTCTAGAGACTAAACCCCATGGTTTATATATACACACACCGGGGGTACCTAGTTTACACATATGGTTAGTGGCTGATTACACCGGCTAGTGAGCTATCCAAGGTTGTCAGAATCGTGATTTTGAATCGGATCGGAGCTCTAATGGTAGGATCGCAAATTGTAGAATCTTCACTATCAGGATCGTAGAAACGTAGATTCTATGAAGTAAAATTGTAGAATCAGAGGGGTTAGTTTGGATCGGAAAGTCGTAGAATCGTATAACAGAATCGCGATTCTGACAAACTTGGAGCTATCCGTGAAGTACATGCCAAGTCGTAAGAGGCATCCATCTTCATTACACAAAGGTTCGTAGCTTCCGGAGTTCTTCCTTACAGAGATCAGTGGGTTGTAAGTTCATCCAGTCGACTGTGGGTCATATAGGCTAGCACCCCTTAGTCCGGGACACTATCAGTAGCCCCTAAACTAGTCTTTGAAGTTGAGGATGGCAGCTCCATGCTTGAACCAATGTCTTCTGCATGGCATGTGAGTTCCTCCTTCATTGGTTTAAGTTTGGTTTCAGGATCTTTGAAACATCTTCGGCTTCCTCAACAAGGGGCCCAACATTAACATACATCAGACTAGGTGGCACTCACTTCAGGTAATGTGAATACCTTTATTGTCGATTCGCCACAGGTCCCACCATGTGTGGCCTTCGGTTATTATTTTAAGAATTTTTCTTGATCTTTGTGCAATCCAAGGAACAAGCGTACCTATGGCTAGACATCGAAGTGTCTTCCTTGCTTGATTCAATGGGTATTTAATTACCTAGGGTCACAACAAACACCACACCCCAGCCTTTACTCTTCTCGCCCCAGTAAGAAACTTTCTCCTCAAAGCTTAGCTTGAAAGCTCCGATAATGGCAATTAGCGTAGGCTCGTTGACGCGCCCCCACGTGCCTCTCAAGTGTGATTGGGGAAGTTGTTCCATCACCCGTCTACAACTGGACCAACTCGCTACTCAAGGTTATCTCTCGGATTGAAATCTCACCTCCACTCGCCCTGGCTTGGTATTCTTACATAGGTCAGCGCATGCGGATAATCATACCATTCCACATGGGGAGGAACGAGTTTGCTTCGTTCCCTTCTTATTGCGAGGTCTTGGATTTCCAATCCCTCATTTCCTTCAGAGGTTTGTTGGCGTTTCATGGAATCCAACTCCACCACCTAATTCTCAATTCGATCATACATATTGCAGTATTCGTCACCCTCTGCAAGACGTACCTCGGATGCGAGGGGCACTTTCGGCTATGGAGGAAGTATTTTTGCTGATGCCATGTTCCCGAGACAAGAAAAATCATGAAGTGGCGGAGCCGAGGTATGGCGTATTGTGGGGACCAGCTATCTTCCGAGCACCCCTAGAGAGGACACTGAGACATAGCCACCGAATGGTTTTATATGGCCGATGTCCCTCTTTACGACCTGGTCTGTTTTGGGCTTCTAATCTTTTCCTATGCACCTTTAAAGAAACACTTCAATTCGCACCGAGGAGTTCCTATGAAAAGGATGGCTGCGAGGTGGATCATATAGCCACCCAAGTGAGTTAATTAGCACAAAATAATCTAACCATCATTGATGTGATGGTGACGGCTATTTCTGGGGATTCTAGCCACTTCAACAATGCATACATCCTTTGTGGATGTATAATTGGGCTGACAATGACACCCGATCTGTGCGGGAACGCTTTAAGGATCAACCAGCCATGGTCGTTACTATCGCCGACATATATAAAGGGGGGAGAAGAATTCGCCAAACGGAAGTTTATCAACGACTTCTCTTATCATCGATATGTCAAGGCGGTGAGTCTTCCTCGAATTACCTCGTCTATCGGAGCATTGTATTTTTATTTTATGAATAGAAGTTTAACATATCTAAATAGAGGTGGAAATAGTGGGTTGAAACAGTGAGATGCCCCTCTCCAGAGCTAGAGACGTATGCTTGTGATGATGATCCTAGTTTTCACAAAGTTGTCGAGCTTTCCATCATCTTTGAGGATGGGTTATTTTATCGAGAGACTATGGATGGCTCTAAACTGGCCATCCTTCCCGACCTACTACTATTTCAAGCTGCATTGGGATTTCCCCTAAGAGGGGAGGACGATGCAGTATAGTAGAGATAAGTATTTTCCTCAGTTAAGAACCAAGGTTATCAATCTAGTAGGAGAATCATACAAATCTTTGTGAACAACACCTGCACACACAAAAGCAAATACTTGCACCCAATGCCAACAAAGGGGTTGTCAATCCCCTCGGCGGTTACTTGCAAGGATTAAATCTTGTAGTGGTAGATAGATAAATTGCAAAGATAAAATAAAAGAAAATATAAAATTGCAGCAATGTATTTTTTGTTATTATATATGATAAAAGTAGACCTGAGGGCCATAGTTTTCACTAGAGCCTTCTTTCTCGAACGCATAACATACGGTGGGTAGACAAATTACTGCTGGGCAATTGATAGAAAAGCTCGTAGTTATGAAGATATTCAAGGCAATGATCATGTATATAGGCATCACGTCCGAGACAAGTAGACCGACTCCTGCATGCATATACTACTATCACTCCACCCATCGACCGCTATCCGGCATGAATCTAGGGTATTGATACGTCTCTAACGTATCTATAATTTTTGATTGTTCCATGTTGTTATATTATCATTATTGGATGTTTTACAATCATTTTATATCATTTTTAGTACTAACCTATTGACATAGTGCCCAGTGCTAGTTGTTGTTTTCTGCATGTTTTTTTACATCGCAGGAAATCAATATCAAATGGAGTCCAAACGTAGTAAAACTTCTTGAGGATTTTTTTGCCCAGAAGGCATCCAGTGGGCCAAGGCTGCACTTGGGGGTGCCTCAAGGAGGGAAGCACCCACCAGGGCGCGCCAGGAAGCACAAGTGCGCCCTGGTGGGTTGTGCCCACCTCAGGTGCCCCCTGAACCGCCTCTTTGCTCTATAAATACCCCAATATTCCAGAAACCCTAGGGGAGTCGATGAAAATCAATTCCAGCCGCTGCAGAGTCCAGAACCACCAGATCCAATCTAGACACCATCATGGAGGGATTCACCACTTCCATTGGTGCCTCTCCGATGATGCGTGAGTAGTTCTTTGTAGACCTACGGGTCCGTAGTTAGTAGCTAGATGGCTTACTCTCTCTCTCTATCTTGATTATTAATACAATGGTCTCTTGGAGATCCATATGATGTAAACCTTTTTGCGGTGTGTTTGTTGGGATCTGATGAACTTTGAGTTTATGATTAGATCTACGTTTTTATCAATGAATTTTTTTGAGTCTTCTTTGATCTCTTATATGCATGATTGCTTATAACCTTGTATTTCTTCTCCGATATTTGGGTTTTGTTTGGACAACTTGATCTATTTATCTTGCAATGGGAAGAGGTGCTTTGTAGTGGGTTCGATCTTATGGTGCTTGATCCCCGTGACAGAAGGGGAACCGTCATGTATGTATCGTTGCTACTAAGGATAAAACGATGGGATCTATCTCTACATAGATAGATCTTGTCTACGTCATGTCATTGTTCTTATTGCATTACTCTGTTTCTCCATGAACTTAATACACTAACTTATAATGGACGTGATGCCTATGTAATGATCATTGCCTGGATATCGTCATGATTATTTGAAGTTCTATCAATTTCCCAACAGTAATTGTTTTCTCACCGTTTGCTATTTTTCTCGAGATAAACCACTAGTGAAGCATACGGTCCTCGGGTCTCTTTTCATCATATTTTCCTTTGCGATGTATTGTCCTTTGCATTTAATTTCAGATCTATTAAACCAAAAATACAAAAATACCTTGCTGCAATTTATTTGTTCCGTGATCTATTTATCTTATCTACCACTTTTACCTCACATTATTTGCCTATCTTGAGGCGCCATACCCGAAAGGGATTGACAACACCTTTAACACGTCGGGTTGCGAGTATTTGTTATTTGTGTGCAGGTGTTGTTTACATGTTGTGAGGAGGTTCTCCTACTGGTTTGATAACCTTGATCTCATGACCAAGGGAAATACCTAATGTCGCTATACTGCATCATCCCTTCCTCTTTGGGGAAATACTGACGTAGTTCTAGCAGACATCAAAAGGAATTCTTGGCGCCATTGGCGGGGAGGATCTTTAACATCAACTAGGTTGCTAATCACAAATCTCATCTCCTTGCAATTTACATTATTTGCCATTTGCCTCTCGTTTTCCCCTCCCCCACTTCACAAAAAATTTCCGCTTCATTCGCCCTCTTTTTAGTTCCCCATCTTTCTCGTTAGATCTGTTTTTGAGTGAAATCTTGTTGTCAAGTCATCATGACTCAAGAGAATACCAAGTTGTGTGATTTCTCCAATAGCAACTACAATGATTTTATTAGCACTCTGATTGCTCCTCCCGCCACTAGTGTGGAGTCTTGTGATATTAATGCTGCTTTGCTGAATCTTGTCATCAAAGATCAATTTGCCGGTACTCCTAATGTGGATGAGACGTCCCATCTTACCACGTTCATGGAATTATGTGATATGCAAAAGAAAAAAGATGTGGACAATGATGTTGTGAAGTTGAAATTATTTCCGTTTTCTTTGCGAGATCATGCAAAAATTTTGTTTTCTTCTTTGCCTCGCAATAGTATCGATTCTTGGAACAAGTGCAAAGATGCTTTTATCACTAAATATTTTCCGCCCGCAAAAATTATTTCCCTTAGAACCCAGATCATGAATTTCAAGCAACTTGAACATGAGCATGTTGCACAATCTTGGGAAAGGATGAAATTGATGCTAAGGAATTGCCCAACTCATCGGTTAAATCTTTGGATGAACATACAAAAATTTTATGCAGGATTGAATTTTGTTTCTTGCAATGTTTTAGATTCCGCCGCGGGGGGTACTTTTATGGAAATTACTTTGGGGTAAGATACTAAATTGCTAGACAATATTATGGCAAATTACTTGCAATGCATACCGAAAGAGCTCCTACTAGTAAAAAAGTCAATTCAGTAGAAGAAATAAATTCTTTGAGTGAAAAAGTTGATGCTCTTATGAAGTTGGTTGCTAATAAAAGTCCTCCTATTGATTTTAATGATGTGCCTTTGTCTACTATGATTGAGCAAAATAGTGATGCCATAGATGTGAATTTTGTCTCGCGAAACAATTTCAATAACAATGCTTATAAAGGTAATTTTAATCCTAGGCCTTTTCCTATTAATTCCTCTAATAACTATGGTAATTCCTATGGCAATCCTACCTATAATAATAGTAGAAACACCTGTGATCTTGAGAGCAATATTAAAGAATTTATCAATATGCAAAAGGCTTTCAATACTTTGATAGAAGAATTGTTGAATAAAATTGATGATTTGTCTAGAAGTGTTGATGGAATTTCTCATGATGTAGAAACTCTCAGGATGAAATTTTTTGTGCCTAAAGTCGAAGAATCAATTAAAGCTCTTTATGTTTCTATGGATGAAAGTAAGAAAAGAACCGCTATGCTGAGAGCTAAAAGAGAATTTCTAGAAAAAACGTTTTCTAGTGATTACTATCATAAAAGTGATGAAGATCTTAAAATGATTGGTGTTTCTTATATTGATTCCTTGTTTAGTAAAATTAAGATTGATGAAATAGGGCTAGAGAAGAGCAACTTTAGTTAAAAGGCGTCCCTATGATTCGGATGGTGAAAATCTTGTTGAAAATTTTGATAAAAGTGGGTTTGAAGAGGTCAGACTTTAACTAGTGATGTGCCCACTATTTTTGATTACAAAGACTTTAATTATGATAGTTTCTCTTTGGTTGATTGTATTTACTTTTTGCAATCCATGATAAATTCACCCCATGCTTATGAACAAAATAAAGCTTTAACTAAACATATTGTTGATGCCATGATGAAAGCTTTTGAAGAAAAGTTGGAATTAGAAGTTTCAATTCCTAGAAAATTGCATGATGAGTGGGAACCTACTATCAAAGTCAAGATTAAATATTATGAATGTTTTTCCTTATGTGACTTGGGTGCTAGTGTTTATGTGATGTGCTTGGTCTTACCAATATTGAAGAATGCTCTTCAAATTTGCACTTAGAAGATTCCACTATTAAAAAGCCTATGGGAAGAATTAATGATGTTCTTATTCTTGCAAATAGGAATTATGTGCCCATATATTTTATTGTTCTTGACATTGATTGTAATCCGTCTTGTCCAATTATTCTTGGTAGACCATTTTTGTGTACTATTGGTGTTGTGATTGATATGAAAGAAGGCAATATTAAATTTCAATTTACACTAAGGAAGGGAACATAACACTTCCCTAGAATAAGAATTAGTCCACCATATGAATCAATCATGAGGGCATCTTATGGATCTAGAACCAAAGATGAAAACACTTAGATCATACGCGTTATGCCAAGCTAGGGGCGTAAAACGATAGCGCTTGCTGGGAGGCAACCCAATGAATAAAATTTATTTTTGGTTTTTTCTTTCTGTTCTTTTGTGTTAGCACAATTATGCTACTGATATTATTGTGTTTTTTGTGTTTTAGTAAGTGTTTGTGCCAAGCAAGGCTTTTGGGAATATTTGGGTGAAAGTTGATTTGATCTTGCTGAAAAACAGAAACTTTTGAGCTCACAAGATTATTTGTAATTTTTTACAGAATAGTGCTTTTGAGTTGACTCTTTTTGCATAAGATTAATAGACAAATTTCTCACGTCCACTAATTTATTTCACAATTTTTGGAGTTACATAAATATTCTAAATATCCAGATTGCTACAGACTATTCTGTTTTTGGCAGCTTCTTTTTCTTTGCGTTGTGTGCTTGTTTTGATGATTCTATGGTTTTCTTTGATGAGTTTTTGCCATAGAAAAGTTGGAACACAGTAGATATTATGCAAAAACAAAATATGAATATGTTTTCTACAGTACTTATAGTAGTGGTTTGCTTTCTTATACTAAGGGATCTCACGAAGGTTTTGTTTGAGTGTTGTTTGATTGAAGTTTTCAAGTTTTGGGTGATCTTACGATGGATGAAGGAATAAGGATTAGCTAAAGGCTAAGCTTGGGCATGCCCGAGGCACCCCAAGATAATATTCAAGAAGTAGCAACCAACTAAGCTTGGGGATGCCCCCGAGTGGCATCCCCGCTTTCTTCTAACAACCATCGGTATTTTACTTGAAGCTATATTTTTATTCGTCACATAATATGAGTTCTGCTTGGAGCGTCTTGTATTATATGAGTCTTTGCTTGTTTTGTTTTTGTTTTAAGTGTTGAATCCTTGCTGGACACACCCTTTTGGGAGAGCCAAAAATTATGTTATGCTTTCTCCTATGCTTCACTTAAATTTTGGGAGAGCCATGGACTTGCTCTAGCGCTTCACTTATATCTTTTTGAGCACAGCGTGCTTTGTTATTTTTGAAGAAATGCCCACATTATTCACTTAGATTTATTTGGTAGGTAGTAAAATTTTCAGAAATTCTCTCTCTCTTCATTATTTTGAGACGAAGAAAAAATTATGCTCATGTTCTTCACTTATATTTGTTTGACCTTATCAAAAGCAACTTATGAAAATAGTCCCAAAGTGATAGATATCCAAGGAGGATACAATAAAAACTTTCATCAAGATCATTGGACAAAATAAACTTGATTCTTAGTAATGGTTTTGAGATGTGACGATATGATATGTGAGTCATGCTGATGAATAATTGTGCTTTAGTAAGAATATTGATGTTAAGGTTTGTGATTCCCTATGCAAGAAATAAAGTCAATAGTTGTGCAACGAAATTTATATCCTACTTATGGTGCATTATTCGGTGTTACTTATGCTTAATACTTGGGTACAAGACTTTTCACTTTTTGGTTGGTCGCTTCTCAATCTTTTTGCTAGCCTTCATTTTGCACTAAGTATGATCACTACTTGTCCATCCAAAACCCTTTAAAACATTTTTGCCTTATGAGTCCACTATACCTACCTATAGGCGGCATTTACATGCCGTTCTACGCAAATTGGCATGTGCCATCTCTAATTTTCATAATAAATTTCTGTTTTGTGTGCTCTACCGCTCGCGAGGCAGTGAAGGGTGACCAATATTTTCCATGCTAGATGTGCTATTCTCATGATGAATGTTTATTCACTTGTCATTGCACGAGAGTACAACAAAGTTATTGGGGATGCCCAGTCCCGAAATGAAAAATGAATTTACTTTATGTTGTCAAATAATAAATTCCTTGGAAAGTGTTGGTATGGAGGGCAACCGTGGATTAGGCTAGCCATGGAAAGTGAAAGTAAAGGTGGAAAAAGGAATAAACTTTATTTTCTATTTGGGAACCGCCTATTATGTATCTAGCATGGGAAGTGTTGAGATGTCTAAGTCGTTTTTGTTGGTGGAAAAGTATGCCTCTCAAAAATATTTGTATCTCTCAATTTAAGCTTTGAGCTCTGACACCTCTACAAATCCCTACTTCCCTCCGCAAAGGGCCTTTCTTTTACTTATGCATTTTTTATTTTGAATTTGAGTCTCCATCTTCTTTTACAAAGCACCAACTAAGGGGCATTATGATCGTTTTGAGCATTGGGTGTAGCTAATATTCGGTGTTTCATGAATGGATCAATGACTGAGCATAATAAGCTAGGGATAACTTGCTTTAGTGTTGATATTTTGAAAGACATGGTTGCTTGTTGGTATGCTTGAGTATTAAAGTCTTCATGTCAAAAATAGACTATTGCTTTGAATCATATAAAAGTCCGTATGTCCATGCTACAAAGAAAAGAAATGTGATGAACATGTTAGGCAGCATTCCACATAAAAATTCTATTTTTATCATTTACCTACTCGAGGACGAGCAGGAATTAAGCTTGGGGATGCTGATATGTCTCCAACGTATCTATAATTTTTGATTGTTCCATGTTGTTATATTATCATTCTTGGATGTTTTACAATCATTTTATAGTCACTTTACATCATTTTTGGTACAAACCTATTGGCATACTGCCCAGTGCGAGTTGTTGTTTTCTGCATGTTTTTTACATCGTAGGAAATCAATATCAAACGGAGTCCAAACGCAGTGAAACTTCTTGAGGATTTTTTTGCGCCAGAAGACATACAATGGTCCAAGGATGCACCTGGGGGGTGCCTCGAGGAGGGCAGCACCCACCAGGGTGGGCCGGGAGGCCCAGGCGCGCCATGGTGGGTTGTGCCCACCTCGGGTACCCCCTGAACCGCCTCTTTGCTCTATAAATACACCAATATTCCAGAAACCCTAGGGGAGTCAACAAAAATCAATTCCAGCCGCCGCGGAGTCCAGAACTACCAGATCCAATCTAGACACCATCACGGAGGGGTTCACCACTTCCATTGGTGCCTCTCCGATGATGTGTGAGTAGTTCTTCGTAGACCTATGGGTCCATAGTTAGTAGCTAGATGGCTTCCTCTCTCTATCTCTTGGTTATCAATACAATGGTCTCTTGGAGATCCATATGATATAAGCCTTTTTGTGGTGTGTTTGTTGGGATCCGATGAAATTTGAGTTTATGATCAGATCTATGTTTTTATCCATGAAAGTTATTTGTGTCTTCTTTGATCTCTTATATGCATGATTGCTTATAGCCTTGTATTTTATCGCCGGTATTTGGGTTTTGTTTGGCCAACTTGATCTATTTATCTTGCAATGGGAAGAGGTGCTTTGTAGTGGGTTCGATCTTATGGTGCTTGATCCCAGTGACAGAAGGGGAACCGACACGTATGTACGTTGCTACCAAGGATAAAATGACGGGGTTTGTCTCTACATAGATAGATCTTGTCTACATCATGTCATCATTCTTATTGAATTATTCCGTTTCCCCATGAACTTAATACAGTAGATGCATGTTGGATAGAGGTCGATGTGTGGAGTAATAGTAGTATATGCAGGCAAGAGACAGTCTACTAATCTTGGACGTGATGCCTATATAATGATCATTGCCTGGATATTTTCATGATTATTTGAAGTTCTATCAATTGCCCAACAGTAATTGTTTCCCACCGTTTGCTATTTTTCTCGAGAGAAGCCACTAGTGAAACTTACGGTCCCCGGGTCTCTTTTCATCATATTTGCCTTGGCGGCCTATTTTCCTTTGCATTTATTTTCAGATCTATTAAACCAAAAATACAAAAATACCTTGCTGCAATTTGTTTGTTCCGCGATCTATTTATCTTGTCTACCACTTTTACCTCACGTTATTTGCCTATCTTGAGGCATCGTACCCGAAAGGGATTGACAACCCCTTTAACACGTCGGGTTGCGAGTATTTATTATTTGTGTGCATGTGTTGTTTACGTGGTGTGAGGAGGTTCTCCTATTGGTTCGATAACCTTGGTCTCATCACTGAGGGATATAACTACGATCGCTATACTGCATCATCCCTTCCTCTTTGGGGAAATACCTATGTAGTTCTAGCAGACATCACGTATTAATTGTAAAATAGAGTAACCCTTAAGCAAGATGACATGGTGTAGACAAAGTAAACCCAATCAATATGAATAAACCCCATCGTTTTACCCTTAATGGCAACAATACAAATACATGTCTTGTCCCTTTCTATCACTGGGATAGAGCACCGCAACATTGAGCCAAATCACAAAGCACCTCTGCCACTGAAGATAGATCAATCTAGTTGGCCAAACCAAATGGACAGATCGGAGAGAAATACAAAGGGATAACAATCATGCATAATAAAGTTTAGAAAATACTCCATTAATATTCATATCATAAACCCACCGTTCATCGGATCCCAACAAATGCACTACAAAAGAAGATTACATCAAATAGAACTCCAAGAACATCGATGCGAACATTGTATTGAAGATCGAAGAGAGAGAGAGAGAGAGAGAGAGAGAGAGAGATAGAGAGAGAGAGAAGAAGCCATCTAGCTACTATATATAGACCCTTATTGTCGAGGGGATGCACCCCGGGTAGGCAATGGAACCTGGATCCTTTTCAAAAACAACGGGGCCGGCGTCTCCCCTCAAGCCGGCACGCGCTTGGCCAGGTCGCTCGACCTGGTCAAACCCCACAACCCGGCCAAACACTCCGACCCGGCCAGACACATCGACTCGGCCTCAACAACTAGTACATGACAGCCGAACCCGACGCAACCAAGGCTTCCTCAACAAGCCATCTCCACCCGTAGCATGTTCCGTAACCCATCCACGGGTCAGCTCTCGTCCCATTCAGGTCGTACGATGGGACGAGTCTTCGGCCACTGATGACCAAGGCAACAGTGCCCCGCCCATGGCTCTGGTCAGCTGGAGAGTGGCAACAGTGCCCCTCACCTACCCGTTGACCAGGGCCGATGTGGCTATAGTGCCCCCGTCATCACTGCTAAGGACAGCAAGCGGCGACCTGACGGAGCGCCACTATACACGACTCGACTCAGCCACGCCCCGACGATCGACAAGACAACGCACAGTCCCCCTAGGCAGGCGGGGCTCGCACCTAGGGGAACCCGACAAACCACAGGCCCCCAGCGGACCCCAGCCCGGGTCCCCAGACGCCGATGACGCGGACCCACCAACTTGTAACATTACCATTGTATCCCTGGGGGGTTGTCCTATTAAACCCCCAAGAAGCCCACGCATACATGGGCAGGTAGAGAGAAAAGCATAGAGGAACTAGCCACCAAACAGTAGCATCCACCTGGGGAGAAGGAGCAGCCTAAGCCTTGGCCAGCCTTCCTTCCTCCTCCATACAGCTCTAGGAGCAACCTTGTACTATCGCACATCGAACTACACTCGGCAGGACTAGGGGTGTTATCTCCCCGGAGAGCCCCGAACCTGGGTATGTCTTGCATCCCGCCCTTGCTCATGCCACCCCCGCCTCTAGAGCCCACCAGTGCCCTCGAGCCTCCTCCTCTCTTTAGCCATCCCATGGCATCTGCCGTGCGCCCAACACGACAGTTGGCACCCACCATGGGGAAGCTCGAGGAGCTGGCCGGGAGTACGCTTTAGACGGGGCCCTTATCCTACTCCGACGAGTCTGTCATGCTGGCGGACGACGTCGTCGATGCGCTCGCCGCCTCCTTCACCGCGTTGCGCATCTCTGATGCATCCACGGCCGACAAGTACCCCAGTGAGGTAATCGGCTACTCCGACTCCCGCCTCTCCCTCGGTGGTGGCATTTCCGCCGGGGCAATGTACGTCCACGTGGAGGTCTTCGTCATCGACAACGACACCTCCTACTTGTCGAGAAAGAATAGGAAGGTTGTTGAAGCCAGGGCCGCAGCGGAACGGACCGAGCCACCCAATCCGTTGTGCACCGTGATGTAGAGCCTCCGTGTCCCCATCGGCACCGACATCGACGCCACAAACATCACTGAGGCCCGAGCCCACCTCGAGGAAAGGCGCCAGCAGATGCCGGACATGTCCGAGACGCTTGCCGCCACCCATTGTCGCCTGGATTCCGCTCACCTAGAGCACAATGCCGCCTAAGGATTCACACCTGCCACGGCCGAGAAGAGTCGGGTCGCCGACGTGCGTGCCCGGGGAGGAGCAATCAGCAGGGCCCTGGGCGCCATCCCGACCGTCCACGAGACCCCGGCGGAGAACATGTGCACTGCCCAGGCAGCCGCAGTCGACCTGGATCAGCTCACGGGCGAAGAACTGAAGGAGCACACCGGGCGGGTGCGTGACCTCCTCAATGCAGCCAACACCTAGTAGGGCCGCCTCAACCAGCTCACCAAGCCGGCGGGATCCGGATCCACCCACGTCGGCAGACCCGACGAACTTCAGCACACAGTGTCCTCTCTACCCGGCGAGGCGCACTCCGGCCGAGCCCAGACTCGGCGCGAACCGGCCGCCATGGCCGCCAGCTGTTTGGGCGACG
Source organism: Triticum aestivum (assembly GCF_018294505.1). Taxonomy (NCBI): domain Eukaryota; kingdom Viridiplantae; phylum Streptophyta; class Magnoliopsida; order Poales; family Poaceae; genus Triticum; species Triticum aestivum. Next base: position 262,598,922 of record NC_057804.1, on the reverse strand, counting down.
AGCCCATCCCGGAGATCCAGCACGGACCCGGCCAGCATGGCCGGTGTCCTGCTCCAACCGACCCGGCTCCCCGTGGTCTGATCGCCAGTCGACTCGGGCCGCGCGCCATCGACGACATCGACACTCGCCACCGCCTCGACCAGCTCGCTCACTCCCTGGAGGTGGAGGAAAGTGGCGCTATCAGGCCGGCATGCTTTGGCCCACGCATCTGGGAAGAGCCCTTTCCCAAAGGGTTCATGCTTCCCCGCGACACCCCCAAGTACAACGGGACCGTGAAGCTAGAGGATTGGCTCACCGACTACACCACCACCATTGGCATCACCGGTGCCAATCGCCGACTCGCCGTGCACTACGCACCGCTCATGCTCCAGGGGTCGGCCCGCACCTGGTTGAACAGTCTGCCAATGGGCAGCGTCAACACGTGGGTCGAATTCAAGCAAGCCCTCGTCTGCAACTTCACGGGGACCTACAAGCAACCCGGACGCCCTAGCCAGCTCGCCATGTGCGTCCAAGGGCCTACGGAGATCGGTCGCGAGTACCTCGCACGCTGGACCGAGCTCCGGAAAAGCTGCGAGGGCGTGCATGAAGTCCAAGCGATCGAGTACTTCGTCAACGGGTGCCGAGACGGCACCCTCCTCAAGCACAAGTTCTTACGCTCCGAGCTGGCCACCGTGGCCGTGCTCATGGTGACTGCGGACAAATACGCCAACGCCGACTCCGCCATGAAGATCCAGGTGGCCCTGGATGAAGCCGGCAAGGCAAAGCCGGTCCCCCCTCCCCAAAGCCGGCCGGCGAAAGCAACCGAGGTAGCATCACCAGAACAACAAGCGCAAGGCCGACCAGCCGGCGCAGCGCTACGACAACCGGCTCGTCGTGGCCACGGAGCCGGCGGCGGACCCGGCAGCCAAGCGCCGGCAGACCGCAAGACGGCGTGGCAACCCGCCATGAGCTTTGAAGAGATGCTCGACGACCCCTGCAAGCACCACAGCGGGACAAGGCCATCCACGCACATGCTTCGGTTGTGCGGCAATCACCAAGCATATCATGAGGGGCGACGTCCTGCCTCCTCCAGCTCCGGCTCCAAGCGCGGGGCAGCCGCCTCCGCCTCCACTGCCGCCTCCAGCCGGCGGTGCAATGCACGACGACGCCTACCCAGACCAGAACGCGGCCTACGTAATCTTCACCAGCATCGGCGATGACAAGCGCAGCAAGCGCCTCCTTCGGTAGGAGGTGAACACCGTCGTCCCGGCCAAACCAGAGTTCATGCACTGGTCGGACCGCCCAGTCACCTGGACCCGGGAGGACCCCGGCAGTCATGCCGAATCTGGGTGGCTACGCCCTCGTCCTCAACCCCACCATCGTCGCACGGTGCACGTGCAAGTTTTCCCGAGTCCTCATCGATGGCGGCAGCAGCATCAACATCCTCTACCATGACACAATGACCAAACTCGGCCTCAAGGCCGAGGACCTGGAACCGACCCGGACGATCTTCCACGGCATCGTACCCGGCCAATCCTGCTCTCCCATTGTCCGGGTCCGGCTCGACGTCCTGTTCGGCGACATCAACCATTTCCAGCGCGAACCAATATGGTTCGAGGTGGTGGACCTGTCCAGCGCATACCATGCATTGCTGGCCGACCCGTGCTTGCCAAATTCATGGTGTTCCCCCACTACGCATATCTGAAGATGAAGATGCCGGGTCCTAAGGGCCTCATCACCATTACCGGTGACTACCGCAAGTCTCTGGAGTGCGCCTGAGATGGCGCGAAGCTGGCCGAGTCGCTAGTCATTGCCGAGGAGCGGCGCCAGCTCGACCGGATCGTCGCCATGGCGGGCGAGGCCTCGGCCGCGTCGATCACGACCGAGGACCCGGTCGACGAGGCCACCTTCAAGCCTTCCAAGGAGACCAAGAAAGTGAAGCTGAACCCGGAATATCCTAGCTGTAGCAAGTACGTTGTCGTAGGCGCTCGCCTCGACAGCAAATAGGAAGGCGAGCTCGTCGACTTCCTCTGTGAGAATCGAGATATCTTCGCATGGACCCCCAAGGACATGTCGGGTATCCCTAGTAAGTACGCCGAGCACAAACTCGACGTCCGCAAGGACGCCAAGCCTGTCCGTCAACCCCTGCGACGTTTTTCCGAAGAGAAGAGAAGAACCATCGCTGAAGAGGTCACCAAGCTTTTGGCAGCTGGCTTCATCATGGAAGTGTTTCACCCCGAGTGGCTGGCCAACCCAGTACTCATCCTGAAGAAGAACAAGACCTGGCGCATGTGTATCGACTACACCAGCCTCAACAAGGCATGTCGCAAGGATCCATTCGCCCTCCCACGGATCGACCAAGTCATCGACTCGACCGCCGGGTGGGAGCTCCTGCCCTTCCTGGACGCTTACTCCGGCTACCACCAGATCAAGCTGGACCCGGCCGATGCCCTGAAGACGTCCTTCATCACGCCCTTTGGAGAGTATTGCTACATCCCCACGTTGTTCGGCTTGAAGAATACCGGCGCCACCTTCTAGCGCTGCATGCAGAAATGCCTGCTGCCGCAACTCGGCTGCAATATCCACATTTACGTGGATGACATCGTGGTGAAGACCAAGAAGCACCTCACGCTCCTCGACAACTTGAAGGAAACATTCGCCAACCTCCGCGAATACAAGGTCAAGCTTAACCCGGAAAAATGTGTTTTCGGCGTCCCGGCCGCAAAGCTACTCGGCTTCCTCATCTCGGAACGCGGCATTGAGGCGAACCCGGAGAAGATCAAGGCCATCGAGCGCATGCGCAATCCAGCTCGGTTGTGCGATGTCTAGAAGTTCATCGGCTGCTTGGCCTCGGTTAGCCGGTTTCTAAGCCGGCTGGGCGAGAGGGTGCTACCCCTGTACCAGCTGATGAAGAAGACGAAGTCATTCGAATGGAACGACCAGGCAGATGAGGCCTTCCGAGACCTCAAGCGCATGCTCTCCACCGCACCAGTCCTGGCCGCGCCGGCCGACAAGGAGCCATTGTTGCTCTACATAGCCGCGACCTCACGGGAAGTCAACACGGTGCTGGTGGTCGAGCAACCAGAGAAGGGCAAGATCCAGGTCGTCCAGTGCCTGGTCTACTATTTGAGCGAGGTGCTCTCCAACTCCAAGCAGAACTACCGGCACTACCAGAAGATGTGTTACAGCGTGTACTTTATCGCCAAGAAGATGAAGCAGTACTTCCAAGAGCACGTCATCACCGTGGTCAGCAAGGCTACCATCGGAGCAATCATCGGGTGCCGGGATGCCTCTGGCCGGGTCGCCAAGTGGGTGCTTCAGCTGGCCGGCCACACCATCCTCTACGAGCCCAGCACCACGATCAAGTCTTAAGCCCTGGCCGACTTCCTCATCGACTGGACCGAGACCCAGTACCTGCCGCCGCCTCCCGACTCGACGCATTGGTGCACACATTTCGACGGGTCCAAGAGGCGACTCGGCCTAGGGGCCAGCATCGTGCTGTCGTCCCCAAAGGGCGACCGACTCCGCAACCCACTCCAGATCCACTTCACTGCCTCCAACAACGTCGCCGAGTACGAAGCGCATGTGCACAACCTCCAGCTTTCCAAGGAACTCGGCATTTGGCGCACCTGTGCTACGGCGACTCGGACCTAGTGGTGCAACAGTGCTCTGGCGAGTGGGACGCCCACGACTCCAACATGGCAAGCTACCGCTTCCTCGTCCAGAAGTTGTCCGGGTCCTTCAAAGGCTGCGAGTTCCTCCATGTTCCGTGCGCGGAGAACGAAGCGGCCAACACACTCGCCAAGATCGCCTCGTCCCGGCAGTCCATCCCGTCCGGCGTCTCCCTCAAGCACTTGCACAAGCCATCCGTCAAGCCGTCGTTGGACTCCGAGTCCATCCATGTTCCAGACAACCCGGCCGCATCTCAACTCGGCCTGGGGGCTGCTGAACCCGGCGCTGGGACTGCCGAACCTGGCCCAGGGGCTGCTGAACCCGGCCCGAGGACTGCCGAACCCGGCCCGGGGGCTGCTCAGCTCAACCCGGCCACTGTCGCCCCATCCCCAGCCGTCGCCATCCCCGTCCCAGGGGCTGCTCAACCCGGCTTGGGGGCTGCCAACTCGGAACCCGCCCTGGTGGCCATCTTCGCCGTGGTAACGGCTCCGTCTTGGGCCTTGCCAATATCAGAATTCCTAGAGAACGGGGTTCTCCCCATGGACGAGACCGAAGCTCGGCAAGTGCACCGTCAAGCGTCCGCCTACACTATCATCAACAACGAGCTCGTCAAGCGTAGCTCCACTGGTGTCTTCCAGCACTGCATCGAGCAGGAGCGGGGCATCGACATAATCCTTGACATACACAAGGGCGAATGCGGGCACCACGCCACGTCGCGATTCCTGGTGGCCAAGGCTTTACGCCACGATTTCTAGTGGCCCACGGCCCTCCAAGACACTGAGTCCCTCGTTCTCAAGTGTGAAGGGTGCCAGCGCTTCAGCAAGCGCAGCCACCAGCCGGCATCAGCACTCCGCACCATTCCGATTGCCTGGCCCTTCGCGGTCTGGGGACTCGACATGGTGGGACCCTTCAAAACCGCCAGAGGCGGCATGACGCATCTACTGGTGGCGGTGGACAGGTTCACCAAGTGGATCAAAGCATGGCCAATCAAGAAACTGGACGGGCCAAAAGCCGTCCGGTTCATTAAAGACATCGCAGTTCACTATAGCATGCCGAACAGCATCATCACAGACAACGGCACCAACTTCGCCAAGGGCGCGCTCGAACAATACTGCTTTGTCTCCGGCATCCGCCTCGATCTGGCCTCTGTTGCACACCCGCAGTCCAATGGGCAGGTCGAGCGGGCAACGGCCTCATCTTATCCGGCATCAAGCCGCGACTCGTCGAGCCACTCATCCGCTCACCCGACAGCTGGCTTGATGAGTTGCTGGCCGTTCTGTGGAGTCTCCGAACCACGCCGAATCGGCCGACCAGGTTCACCACATTCTTCCTCGTCTATGGAGCCGAAGCCATCATCCCGACCTGCGTCGAGTTCGACTCGCCGCATGTCGCGATGTACACCGAAGCCGAAGCCAAAGAAGCACGCGAAGACGGCATCGACCTACTCGAAGAAGCTCGCCTCCTGGCGCTCAGCCATTCGGCCAGCAAGGCCTGAGGCACTACCACAACAAGAAGATCAAGCCCCTCGCGTTCTGCAAGGGCGACATCATCCTCCGACTCGTTCAAGAGCTAGCCCACCAGCACAAGCTGTCCCCCCCATGGGAGGGCCCATTCATCGTGAGAAGGACCTTGGACGATTGCAACGCCTACTACCTCATCGACACGCTCAAGTCAAACAAGCGCAAGAGAGACATTAGAGGTGAAGAAACGACCCGGCCATGGAACGCGGAACCCCTCCGCCCGTTTTACAGTTAGCCGCACGAGTGTATGTATCGTCGCCTTTTGTAAACGCATGAAACTATGGGGTCCCCGAATGATACTCGAGGGATGCCTTTTGTCGACAAACTTATTGTGTCCCTACTTTTTTGCATCACTATGCTCCTGAACCCGGCCACCGGTCCGACTCGCTCGACCCGGGGGCTCGGGGGTTGGCCGGCTTGATCGCCACCCAGTCGCCTTACTTGGTGATTCCTGATGCAATAACGACGCTGTGGTCCCCCACTTTGCCCTAAGCTACAGACCCGGCTTCGGATATTGACTGGCAAGCACAATGGGCCAGGGCTCCTTCAGGCTTCAAACGCCAAGTCCAAGGCTGCCGGGTAGACCAACCCGGCCCGTCGCTCAAAAAACAAAAATAAACAGCCGCACGACCGGTTGCTCGCCAACCGGCTCCGACGGGTTGCCGCCAGTCGGCCTAGTGGGTGTTTCGCTCGCGCTCAACGTTTTGAAAAAACCGAAAGTACTGCATGCTCCCCTTGAAGAACCGAACTCCTTGTCACGGACCGAGCCTCGGCCGTCTGGCTCGTGGGGGGAGTTTGAGAAAGGAAAAGTGCAAGAAATCGGTCCAAAAAACAAAAAGAAAGAGTTGAAACATTCAGGATATATACACATAAATATTTAAAGGCCCACGGCCCGAGTTCATTACACCCAGAACACCAAGTGGGTGGGTGGACCTGCTACCTAACAAATCCTACTAAGACATCTCATGCATCTCCAGCGCTGCGTCGCGATGTCGATAGCTCTCCCCTGGCAGCCCCCGAGTCCAGCGAGGTTCCGGTGTCCTCCTCGGCACCCCCGTCCTAGTAGACGCCCGTCTCCTCGGAGCTCCCATCCGGGTCATGAAGAAGTAGGCCGTAGTCGTCGCCGGCCACGACCCTGCTGTCCTCCGCCCGCTCTGGGTGGAACTCATCGTGGAAGGCGAACTCGGTGATGTAGCTGGCCCGGAGGCAATCCGGCCGGCTTGCTCCTGCAGCAGCTGCTCCGAGCCGGCCCGCTGGACCATCAGCGCGTCCAGCTGCAGGTTCGGACGCCAAGACAGCATGAACCGGAGCACCATCTCAGCACCGGCATGAGTGGCAGAGACGCGCCACTCGTGAAGCCGGTCCGGCCCCATCTCCAGCCAACGCGCCAGCCGCGTAAAGCTGTTCGTCTCAACGGAGCCTGGCCAAAGCGCCATCATCATCACTGTGCCGGCCTGGGACAGCCGCCCCATCTGCTCCGTAGGCCCCGTAGGCGGGCCTCGATGGTGGTCATGATTTCCGGGAAGGTTGACGGCACCCGCGGGTCCGTCCTGGATCCGACGACTCCCGTCGGGTCGTGCTGGAAGCGGACGGCCTCCTCCGCCAGCTGATGCGTCTCCGAGAAGGCCCCTTCCAGAAAGCGAAGCATGTTAGGAAAGACAACACGGACAAAAAGCCGGATCCCAACCCGGCAAAACATAAGAAAAGCACTTACTGGAGAAGGACTCTTCCAGATGTTGCGCTTCGAGCAAGATACCGCGCTGCTCCAGATCAATGGCATGGTCGCGCTCCTGGAGAGCCTTCTCCAAGTCGGCCACCTTGGCAAGGGTCGCCTTCAACTCGGCATCCCTGTCATCGGTCGCATTCTCGGCCGCCTCGCGGCGATGGGCCTCATCCTGACGGGCCCCCTCTACCATGGAAGCCTGCTCCCTCAAGCGCTCAACCTCGGCCTGGAGCCAGCCCTTGACGTCGGCCAGCCTACCGTGTTGCTAGTCCACCTTGACCTGGGCCTAATGTGCCTGCACCACCTTGGCGGCCTCAACCTTAAGGAGCTCCACCTCGGCCTCGAGGCGGCTCTTATGGCCCGCCAGCTGCTCCCGCAGCTGGTTGGCCTCGTCAAGCGACCGCCGAGCCGCTGCCGCCTCCGCCCTCACCCGCACCACCTCGGTGCCAAGGCGGCAGGCGTTGGCAACAAGCTGGTCATAGTGATGACCAGCTCGGAGAAGCCGGGTCTGCCGGGACAACACCTCTGCTGCAAAAAGGAAGATTCAGGAAAGGAAAAAAGCAAGACTTAAGATCTGGCCCAACTATTACACAGTTGGCCCAAATCTCGGGGGCTACACCCAGTGGGTGCGCTAGCTCACCCCTACTAGAAAAGAGCATGCAGATACCTGCGGCAACGCGGAGCTCCTCCTCCTTGGCGGCAAGCTGCTCCTTGAGCTCCCGGTATTTTCCCATGAGGCGGTTGAAGGCGCCGACCCGGTAGGCGTCGAGTTGCTGAAGAAGGCAGTGATTAGAACAAGGATGACATTCTAAAGATTCGACCCAACTACTACATAGTTGGCCCGAACCTCGGGGGCTACACCCAGTGGGTGCGCTGGCGCGCCCCCACAAAGAAGAAGTTGCAGAAGAAGCTTACCAGCACGGCGAGCTCCAGGTCCCACGTCCGCTCCACCTCGGCCTGGGCAAAGGCCTCGAGCCGGCCTGTCCGCCCGCGCAGATGGCGGCTGATCATGTACATCGCCTCCTCCTCCTGGGTCTAAGGCCCGAAGACCAGGGAGCTCCCGCTCCGCGTCGGCTGCAACGCGGCGGCCCGACGCCCTCCTTGCTGGGGCACCAGAGCGTGCTCCCTACTGGCCGCTCCCGTCGCGGTCAGCACCTCCTCTGACGCCCTCTCCTGCGCCATCGACGACCCGGACGCCGAGATGCCCTGCGTCGCCGCCACTAGCCCAGACGCCGGGACAGCCTGCTGCACCACCACCGGCCCGGCAGCTGGGGTGGCCTGCGGCACCTCCGCTGGCGGCACCTCCACCTACGGCGCCTCATCCAACGCCAGCGGTGTCCCTCGTCCCGCCACCCACGGCGCCTCCTCCAAGATGGCGACATCACCGCCTCCGTCGGTCCCCGCCCGCTCGACAGCATCGACCTGCGGCGGGGTGTTGTCCTCCACCTCCACGACCTCCTGGTCGAGCATCACCACCTTAGTCCGGCCTCCATGGCCGCGCTCCCTCGCTGATGACGGCTCAAAGACCGTCGCCGCCACCACCGAGCCCTCCGGCATCTCACACCATGTTGGCTCCTTGTCGTCTCGCGCCCATGCTACCGCAGCATCGGTCCAAGCCCGGATCGACGCTGCCTCCAACTCCACCTCGGCCATGTTCCTGTCCCACCAGACCAAGCCCTCGGCGTCAGTCGGGTCCAGGCCGAGGTCCGGGTCGTCCCGCTCCTCCTCCTCTACCTAGTCGACGGGGTCGGACCGGCTCCTGCGGAACGCGGTCTCCTCGGCGGCCGCGGCATCCGCCGCCGCCCTCGCCAGCGCGATCGGCGACCTGAAGAAGAAGATGGAATGAGCAAAAGAAATGCCAGCTCGACCGTTCAGATGTGTACAGGAGAAGAAACTTATCCTGTCAGGACCAGGACGGGGCCGGCCTCCCGTTCTTGGTGCCGCGCTTCCTCTTGGTCGGCCTCCCGCTCCTGGCCGGGTCTGCCGCGCTCTTCGGGGCCCGGGGCCGCGGCGCGACACTGTCCTTCCTGTACGGGCGGCACGGCACCGTCCCACGCAACGACCCTGCTGCGCCCGCGTCACCGCCTCCCCCACCCAGGGCCACTACACCAATAATTGGCGTCAGCATTGCCCGCGCCATGTCGCGATCGATAGCTTGAGAAACACAAAGGAAAAGACTAGACTTACCCGCGCGATGCCCAGCACCGGCGTCGACCTCGACCTCCTCCTCCCCGCCGTGGGCCTCGGGCTCCTCTGACGCCACCCGCACCACCTGCGGTGGGGCCCGGGCATAAGGATGCCAGATAGCATTCAGAAGCACCTCGCGCATCGCGTCAGGGCGAACGAGGAGATGCGTAGCAGCAAAGTAAGGATACCAAACACTCACGAGTGGCGCTGGATTCGACTCGATGTACGGCACCTTGCCGAACCGCCCGTCCTCCCCAAGGTTGGCCTTGGAGATATCGTTCACTCAACGCGCGATCTGCTCCGCTGACAAGCGCGCCGTCCCCATGCAATTGGGGTCTTGAAGACCGGCCATCTCGCCATGAGGCAGGAGCGCCTCTACAGCGGGAGAACCCGACGCATAATGAACACGGCGATGAGATCATTGCCAGTGAGCCCCTTCCGCGTCCTCATCACTGCCACCCGCTCGCAGAGATTGAGAATCTCCTGCGACGGGCGCCTGGGGGAGTAGCACCAGTTCATCTTCGCCCACGGCGGCGCGATGGCAAAGGACGGAAGATTGATGCGGTCCGCACCCAAGTTGCGGAAGTAGAAGAAGGAGTTCTGCCATTTCTTGGCAGAATCTTCAAGCGGAACCTTGGGGCAGTTCGCCCCCGACTGCTTCGAGATGACGGTGGTGCCGCAGTCGGCAAACTCTCCGGCCATCGGTCCTGCTACTTCAGGGAGAAGAAGCGTGCCCAGAGGTCGATCATAGGCTCGACCCCCAGATACCCCTCGCAGAGGGTGACGAAGCCCGAAAGCTGGACGACGGCGCCGGTGCCGAGATGGTGAGGCTAGAGCCCGAAGAACTCCAGGAACGTGTGGAAAAAGGTGCTCACTGGCAGCCCAAATCCGCGCTAGAAGTGTGTGAGGAAGACCACGCGCTCCGCGCCCTGGGGCTGCGGCCTCTGCTCGCCACACGGCAAACGGACGGCGACGTCCGTCTCCCGCAGCAAGCGCCGAGACGCGCGAAGATGGGCGATATCCTCGATGGTGATGCTCGAGCCCATCCAAGAGCCCGACGGCAGCGCCATCGATGAAGGCAAGAGAGGAAGAAAGAAGATGGACGATGGCGAGGTTCTGCTCGAAGCAACGGGCGTCGCAGTACACCGGTTGCAAGAAGCAGAGCAAGGGCGAAGGGGCAGGAGGGCGCGAGCGAGAATAATGTCCGCCCCCCCCCCCCACCTTGCCCCCAATTTATAGCCCTCGGTTTGAACGTGGGGGAGTGGGATCGTCTGCGCTTGCCTTTCCCACTACCCCGCAATAAGTGCGCACGTACGCACGCAATAACTGCCCGGGGAAGAGCAACCGGCCCCCGGACGTTACAATAAATCCGTGCTCGTGGGCCAAGGGCGCGGCTGCGGCCCCCATCTCGTCGCCCAGTCCCGTCATGTGCTTGGCCTGTCAGGCCCCTCCGACTTCCGGGCACCACGTGGCGCCCGCACGAAGCCCGAGGGTTTGCCCCAAGATTCAACAGACTCCTCGGTTCCCACCACCGCCGGGATGCCGCGATCCGGTTTTCGGAGAAAACCGGCACACAGTGGGTGTTGCCGGACCCGGCGCTCATAGAATCCGCCTTGCTTAAGGGGGAAACTGCGAAGGCCCACCCATCCAAAGACAGCGGACCTTCATAGCTTCGGGGACTACTGTCGGGGGGGATGAACCCTGGGCAGGCAACGGAACCCGGATCCTTTTCAAAAACAACGGGGCCGGCGTCGCCCCTCAAGCCGGCACGCGCTAGGCCGGGTCGTTCGACCCGGCCAAACCCCGCAACCCGGCCAAACTCTCTGACCCGGCCAGACACATCGACTCGGCCTCAACAACTAGTACAAGACAGCCGAACCCGATGCAACCAAAGCTTCCTCAACAAGCCAGCTCCACCTGTGGCGTGTTCTGCAACCCAGCCACGGGTCAGCTCCCGTCCCATCCAGGCCGTACGATGGGACGAGTCTTCAGCCACTAATGACCAAGGTACCAGTGCCCCGCCCATGCCTCTGGTCAGCCAGAGCGTGGCAATAGTGCCCCGCACCTACCCGCTGACCAGGGCCGACGTGGCTATAGTGCCCCCGTCATCACCGCTGACGACAGCAAGCGTTGACCTGACGGAGCGCAACTGTAGACAACTCGACTCGGCCAGGCCCTGACGATCAACAAGACGGCGCACCGTCCCCCTCGGCACGCGGGGCCCGCACCTAGGGGAACCTGGCAAACCATAGCCCCCCAGCGGACCCCAGCCCGGGTCCCCAGACACCGATGACCCGGACCCACCAACTTGTAACATTACCATTGTATCCTTGGGGGGTTGGCCTAAAAACCCCCCAGAAGCCCACGCATACACGGGCAGGTAGAGAGAAAAGCATAGAGGAACTAGGCACCAAACATTAGCATCCACCCGGGGAGAAGGAGCAGCCTAAGCCTTGGCCAGCCTTCCTTCCTCCTCCATACAGCTCTAGGAGCAACCTTGTACTATCGCACATCCAACTACACTCGACAGGAGTAGGGGTGTTATCTCCCAGAAGAGCCCCGAACCTGGGTATGTCTTGCGTCCCGGGCTCGCTCATGCCAACCCCGCCTCTGGAGCCCACCAGTGCCCTCGAGCCGCCTCCTCCCTTTATCCATCCCATGGCATCTGCCGTGCGCCCACCATGACACTTATGTCTTTGGTGAACTACTCACGCATCATTGGAAGTCAGCAAGGATGATGTAGAAGCCCTCCGTGATCGATTCCCCTCTGGCAGAGTACTAAAAAAGGCCTCCATATCGGATCACGGGAGAACACAAGCTTCCAATGGAAGAAAAAGTGTTTCGGGTGGATCTATGGTATATTGGGAATATTTGGGAATTTATAGAGGCGGAATTAGGTCAAGAAGTGCCACGAGGGGCCCACAAGCTCAGGAGGCACCCCCTGGGGCGTGCCTGGTGAGCTTGTCGCTCCCTCGTGACTCTTCTAGTCTTCTCCCGAAACTTCGTGGGTCCCATCTGTTCCATAAAAAATCATTGTGAAGTTTTGTCATGTTTGGACTCCGTTTGATATAGATTTTCTGAACAGCCAAAAAGAAGAAAAATAACTACAACTAGCACTAGGCACTAGGGTAATAGGTAGAACCAAAACATTATATAAAATAGTATATAAATCCATATAAAACATCCAAGATTAATACTATAATAGCATGGAACAATAAAATTTATGGATACGTTGGAGACGTATCAAGCATCACCAACCTTAATTCCTGCTCGTCCTCGAGTAGGTAAATGATAAAAACAGAATTTTTGATGTAGAATGCTACCTAACATGTCTATCATGTAATCTTTCTTTTAGGGTATGAATATTAAAATCCGAATGATTCAATGTTATAGTCTATAATTTGATATAAATACTAAAAACATATATCGTTCTTTAACATGAAAATGAAGGTGTATGTCATAATAATGGAACGGTGGAAGTTGTGTGGCAATATATCTTAGAATCACTACTAGGGAAAAGCCTAGCAGTAGCACTGGTTATATGCTAATCAGTAGCGCAGGTGGCCGCGCTACTGATACAGCACTACAATAATGCTTATCAGTAGCACGGTCTGACCAGCGCTACTGCTAACTATGGATAGCAGTAGCGTATGTCTGAAATAGGCGTTGTTGATAATAGCTGCAGCGCCCTTATGAGAAGAGTGCTTCTGCTAAGAGCTCGATGCTGCTAATGCCATACCCCGCGCTACTGGTATTATTTTTTTAAATTCTTCTCCACATTTTGTGTTGCTGAATTTTGTTTTGGGCTTTATACAATAATCTCTAGCATATCATACACATACAAATGTAATCGTATCATATACATAGCGATACAAGGTGGTCATCATCATAATTATCATCCAACAGGAAGTGGTCTCTCGTCATCATTTTGAAAATAGCAATACAAGTCTCGAATACTTGCAACTACATCGCCATCCATCTAAACAATGATATACGCGAGAAGAGCTATCACTATGAGTGAGAGCGGAACTATCCAGTACATGAGGCGGCGGTTATGAGTCCTCTCTCGCACTAGCGTGAACCTCAAGTAACTAGCTTCTGCTTCTTGTCTGCTTTTGAAGCCTTTATAGCTGGCGCCCGAGACCCCATTCACTTGTGCCTAACACTCAGGCCACTCGTTATACACCCCCCGAACCTTCCCTTTGTACACGACATAGCACTGCCACCTCACCATCAAGAAGCTAGGTACCTATTAGAGATGCATCTTCATCAAGAGAATGTACAATCATATGCAACAAAATATACTAGAGCAACAGGAAAAATAAAGGGTTAGCAACTGGATGGAACATACAGTACACCAACTAATTAACTAGAGGTATGCAGGTCATCGTACCCAAACTAACAAAGTAGCATTACGCAAGTTTGGCAGGGACCATGGACATCACAAAGTTTCATCGCGGCAGAAAGTATACAAGTTCAACCGACACATATCACATCATTGGCATCGAAAATCACTAGAAGTTCCATCCTTCCATATCATCGAGGATAGACCCTAGCTTCTTAAATGGCATGAGGTCATGATGTTGCATGCCTATGCGAGTTCGGACGTCAGCTCGCGATATAGGGACATGGTGGAACATCCCCTTCTCATCGACGACTTCTTTGATGATGATCGTCGCAATGTTCCTTTGGATGCAAAAGAAGTCAAATCTAAGTTTATAATCCGCTTCTCCATGAGATTCTACCCCCTTGTGGATATGATCATCATTTCTGTTTGTAATGCGAAGCTTTTGGTGAACCATGTTGAACTCAATCGTGAGATGGAGGACGGAGAATCCATCTTTCTTGCTTGGTTTTCGGACTTGGATGCAGCATTAGTTTTATGCGCGAAACCCATCTTCTTGTTCCTTTGTTTCCTGATCTGCATGTGGGCACCCCTAAAGCTGAAGCCTTGGAGAGCATCATCTAGAATATTCATTATGTGGGTGTAGTCCTTCTTCTCATAGTTTCTGGTAGGGTCCAAATACATGGCGTGGGAGACTCGCAGGTAAAGAATGATAAGGACGGTGTGCCCGTTGCTGCGGTGAAAAAGACACCTCAAATTATTATCCATATGAGCAAGAAGGAATGACTGAAATGTATATGAAAAAGATGTCATGCAAGTTCTTTTCCATAAGCACATGTGACTATATTCGGAATACCTCTCTCCCCTCCCACCTGCTGTCCACCAATAATGGATCTCTAGCTTCAACAACCATGGAAGGCCTTTTGCATTGGGATTTTGCTCCTGGTTTGTCCCTAGCCGATCAGGTGAGACGTAAGTTTGGATCTATGGTGCACTTCTCACCTTCCTGAGACACCAAGGAGTTCTTTTTGGTGGTCTCTTTCTCTTCGGCTTCCTTCCCTCTCACGAATGACTCGGTTGGATTGGCATTGCAATGTTGCCTTGGGGGAATCTGCTCTGGTTTCAATGTTGTTGCCCTTTCCTCACGATCATTTCGTTTCTCTGTGGCTAACAACAAAGTGGGGCATTTCATCTATGGTTTAAAAGATCGTGTGTGGATAGACTTTGTATGTCATTTCCATCTGTTCAATGGTTGTTTTTCTAAGCATTTCTCTGCTTCATATTGGCATGCGGATCAAGAGTTGGTTGAAGTTTTGGATCATAAGCCTGTGGCCATATCTGCTTCTCTGGATTTCTTGTGGGAGGGGCAGTCTAATGATCACTCATCGACCAAAGAGCTCAGCAAGTTTAATCTTGTTAATTTGAAGCATTGGGATTTTTCTAGCAAGAATGATCATGAAGCTTCGACTTCCTCATTGGTGAAGAACAACGACGATATTCAAATTCAATTTGGTTCGATTCCACTGCCAACTCAACAGTGCGACATCAGCGCCTCGACCGCCGCCAACCTGGCATTAATTGACCATTATCTTGTCCAGGCGGAGTCGGAGGAGGATGCAGTTATTGAGTGCATTTTATTTGGGCAATTCAAATTCCCACTGCATGTCCATTACCCACCTTTGCCCAAATGTTTCCTCAAGTCTGCTTTCCGTTATGCCCCTCCCTATGACATGTGGCCCCTGGTCCTCAGTTCTCGGCATCAGGCGGATTTGGCCCAAGCTGAATATTTGGCTCATGACATTAATTCTCTTGCTGCTAATTGGGCTGCTCTGTGTGCTAGAAGCCTTCAATGGGGGCACACCAGGATCGCTTGCCATGCCCGTCTCATCTGCATTAATTTCTCGGGGTCGGATCACAAAACCAGAAATTGCCCAAAATACTACAACCGTGACAATCGCACCCTGCCCGAGTCAAACAAGGAGACTGCTGTTATTCAGTCATGATTTCTGGGCCATCCTTTTTCCAACCAAAAGATGACCAAAGCTTAAAGGAATACCGTTCGATGTGATGCTTGTGGATTCTACGGGCACGTGGTGCAATCCTGTTGCCGTGTATTTTCCAACGGAAATGGAAATGGATTGCCAAGGCAACTTTGCCTCCCCCTGCCTCCATTCACGCTTCGGCTTCCACCTCGAAAACCGCCCCACCTCGTCCCATCGCTGCATTCTGCCACACTACTGCCTCCACCTTCATTGTTGTCGCATCCACATCCCCCTCATCGCCCCGTTCTCCACTGCTCTGCTCCGCGGCAATGGCAAACTACCCGCTCAACCCCGTGCCATTCCTCCCGCCGGGTTTCGCCGTCGAGCTAGGGCTGGCAGATCGGCTTGTGAGCAGTGGAATGGTGGTCGGCCCAATTGCTCCGTTGAGCCATGAATTTCTGGCCATTGCTGAGGCCAGTGCATATGTGTCGCTGCATCGCCGAGCCACCATCCGCAACCAGGTTGTGCATCTTCTTCAACAATCCTAGCTCTTTACCACTAAGGTCGGTGATCATCCTTTTGGCATTGGGATCTTTGCATTTGTTGATTCTTTCATGCGGGATACTGCGGTGAATACACTGCTTGAGCTTGAAGAAGAGGATTTGCTGATTACTTTCGTCCAGCACAATGAAGCTCTGAACAGAAGAACCACATCTTTTGGGCCTGAGGTTTGGATCATGATGTTTGGATTTCCTTATGATTATCAAACCGACTACTATATCACCAAGGCTTTGGGAGGGTATGGATCTTTGGTTTCTTGGTATAACCCTTGTCAGGACCGCAGGTTTATCCTTCTGAAGGCCAGAGTTATCAGCTTGTGCCTCATCGCAAAGAGCTTTGTGGTCTGGCAGCTTGGCGGTGCGCGTGATTGCTAGACCGTCCAGATCACAATTCTTTGAAGCAACGACTGGAATAGATTACTCCCTGAAGTTCCTGCTCCTAGAGAAGAACGGCCACCTCCAGATGGCAACCCGCACCCACAGTTTGGCCCAGAGCTCACTGCCGAGCAGCTCTATCAACAGCAAGTGCTCAACTCGCTCGTTCAGAACGGTGGCCCCGGAGCTGGCAACAATGCGGGACCTGCCAATGGTGCCCCTGCTCAACAGACGAATGCCAACGCTCGCTGGGATGCCTGGCCTGAACCTGCTGCTCCTCCGCTGCCACCTATGCCACCCCATTTAGTGAACTATCAGGCCTGGTTAGCCGCGCAGCGCTTGACAGTGCAGCATGGTATTGTTCCTGAAAATAACATACTTGACAATGCATTCCAGGCTTGGAATGATTCTATTACCCAGTCTGATAGCTCAAGTTCCACTCAGTCTGATCTGTTCTTCTTGCCGGATCAGGCAATGCAATTTACTGACAACCCCACCACTAAATCGCTTACCATATCTCTGGAGATACATGAACATGGTGTCAGGTTGGCTTATCTGCATCGGGTGATGAGATCCCCTCCAGGCTGTTGAATGACCCAATCCCGCGCCTCAACCTCAACACTTTCATATTCCAGGCTGTTAGTCCTGTGATTGCTCCTTTTGGGCCTTGGAGGGAGGGGCTTGGTTTGCATTCTAACCCACTGCAGCTCTCTGTTCTGGTCACGCATGACGCTGACAGTCTGAACTTTTCCCAGCTATCTAGCTCTGTCACTGCTTTGCCACATTCTTCAGTTATCATTGAGGAACTGTCTGAACCTGTCCTCGCCGACAGCTCCACTGCCTATCCAATGCTGCTCATTCAGTCTGACATTTCTGGGGAACCTGAAAAAGCTGAACTGATCGTTGTGCCTGTTGTTGATTTCAACACTGCCACTCTGGCTTCTACGGTGACGACTGGCATGCGCTCTCGCAGGAACAAGGCTGCTGCTCCCATCTCCACTACTGAAGTTTGTCGCAGCCTCCGCTCCAACAAGTACGACGGGTTCAAGGTACCACCCCTCTCTGACATTCGTAAGAATATTTCCAAGGTTAAGCCCCGTGTCATTCCATCTGTTGGCACATCTTCTTCTGCTGCCTCTGCTGCTGGTGGAATTCCACCCCCAGCTCCTATAGCTACTCTGCAGGACATTGGAGTTAACAGATGTGCTATACTAGCTGCTGTTCTTTTTGAAGAAGCCCTGTTAGTTGAACCTGCTATGGTTTCTGCCTCTTCAGAGTCTGTCAATGCCATGGATAATCAGGGAGAAGATATCTCCCTCAACTCTGCCTAGCTGGGTTCTCTCTATGTCACTATTGAGCTGCTGGAACATGCTGTCATGGAACATCAGAGGGCTCAATTCTGAGAAGAAGCACTGGCCCTGAATAATGCTATTTCTGCCAGTGGTTGTGCCGTAGTTTGTCTTTAAGAGACTAAGATGCTTGATGTTACTTTTGCGTTTATTAAAACTTGTTGTCCTGAACAATTTGATCATTTTGCTTTTGTCCCCTCGCGCGGCACCTCTGGAGGGCTACTTACGATCTGGAAGAGTTCGGTCTTCTCGGGCACGGTAGTTTCGTCAGATCCTTTTGCGTTAGTCGTCGATTTTGTCAGTACTCAATCCTCTCAGCGTTGGACGTTAGTTAACATGTATGGGTCGTGTACGGGTCCAGATAGAGATATTTTCACACAGTGGCTTTATGATGTTCACATCCCAAATGGCCAAGACTGGTTGTTTCTTGGAGATTTTAACTATATGAGAGCTCCTGACAATCGTAATAAGCCAGGGGGGATATTCACGACATGATTACATTCAATGACATCATCCATAAGCAAGAACTTATTGAATTACTAGTGAAATGGAGGGCATACACGTGGAGTAACATGCAAACTGACCCATTGCTCGAACAGATAGATTGTTTCTTCACATCTCTACACTGGACTAATGTGTACCCCAAGATGCTAGTTAAACCACTTGGTAAACTAGTGTCAGATCACATTCCTTGTGTTGTTTCTATTGAGACCAAAATACCTCGATCCAAGCTCTTTCGATTTGAGTCTTTTTGGATACTTCACCCAGGGTTTATGGACACTGTTAGAGAGGTGTGGAATCGTCCAATTAGGGCTACAAACACTGCCACGGTCCTATGCCGTAAATTCAAAGCTGTCAGGCATGCTTTGAAAATTTGGATTAAGGGTATTTCTCGTCTTTCGGTGGCTATCACGAACTGCAACGCTGTCTTAGCGGATTTGGATGAGCTTGAGAATAAAAGAAACTTGTCTACCCCCGAAATGAACTTTAGATCCATCCTGAAGGCACACTTGCTGGATTTGCTCAAATACCAAAAACTTTATTGGAAAAAGAGGTGCACTATTTGCTGCATCAAATTCGGAGAGGAAAACTCAAAAAAATTCAAGCAGTGGCCATGGAGCGGTATCGCAAAAACAATATCTCTTCCTTCAAGATTGATGATGGCACACTGATTGACAATCACCCTGCCAAAGAAGCCCTTCTGTTTCAAACATACAAAGCACGCCTTGGGACGGTTTCCCCCTCAGACATGAAATTCGATCTTTCATCCATCATTCCTCGTACGAACAATCTTGATTGGCTCACCTCTCCTTTCACTCATGAGGAAATTGACAATGTTGTCAAAGAGATGCCACCTGACCGTGCACCTGGACAAGATGGCTTCAGTGGAGCTTTTCTGAAAGCATGTTGGCCAATCATTCGACACGACTTCTATGCCCTTTATGACCAATTCTATGAGGGTACACTGGACGTAATGAGTATTAATCATGGTCTTATCACTCTCATACCAAAGATCAACTCACCCGAGATGGTCAATGATTACAGGCCTATAACGTTGCTAAACTGCTGCCTCAAGTTACTTACCAAACTACTGGCTGATAGACTCCAATCCTCTCGCTTGTCCATCGTAACCAATATGGATTTATCAAGGGGCGCACGATCCAAGATTGTCTTGCATGGGCATACCAATACCTATACCAATGCCATAGCTCGGGCCGACCAATCATTCTCCTTAAGCTTGACTTTGCCAAGGCTTTCGACTGGATTGCACATGAACCAATGATTCGCATTATGCAGCAAATGGGATTTAATGATAAGTGGATCTCTTGGATCAGGTGTCTCTTCTCCTCGGGCCGCTCGTTAGTTCTTCTTAATGGGGTCCCTGGCCGGCAATTCCTTTGCCGTTGTGGAGTGGGACAAGGTGACCCCATGTCCCCCCTAATATTTGTCCTTGCCACTGAACTTTTGCAAGCCGCAGTTAATGATGCTTTCTGACGTGGAGATATTATTTTACCCTTCCCTTGCAACGGTCAACATGACTTCCCAGTGATTCAGTACGCGGACGACACTCTACTTATCCTGCGGGCCTGCCTGCAGCAAGGGCTCCGTGTCAAGCAAATTCTTTCTGATTACGCGTCCTCAATTGGCCTCAAGATTAATTTTCATAAGTCAACTCTCATTCCAATCAACCTTGATGCAACAACCACGTCTGGACTTGAAAACATCTTTGAGTGCAATGTAGGCACCATGCCTTTCGCCTACCTTGGCCTTCCGCTTGGCACTACCAAACCCACCATACAGGAGCTCATGCCCTTAGTTTGCAAAATGGAGCGATGCCTCACTGCCACGATTGCCATGATGTCTTATGGGGGGAGCCTCTCCTAGCTAAACGCGTCTGTCACCTCTCTTCTGGTTTTTGCCATGTGCACGCTCAAGTTCGCTCCTAAACTGATTGAAATCTTTGACAAGATTAGAAGGAGATGCTTGTGGACAAAGAAAACTGAGCAAAGTCACAAGTGCAATTCTTTGGCTGCTTGGGATATGGTTTGTAAACCCAAGAGCAAAGGAGGATTGGGAGTGATTGATATTAAAATCCACAATGAAGCTCTCTTGTTGAAGTTTCTGCACAAGTTCTACAACAAACATGTCATTCCATGGGTTAACATGCTTTGGGAAAATCAGTACATCAACCAAGTGCCGCATGCGGTGGATTCAGTCAGGTCCTTTTGGTGGAAAGACATCCTCAAGCTGTCGCTCATCTACCGAGGAATTTCGTGTGTTCAAGTGGTGGATGGCTCGACCACGCTACTCTGGAAGGATTTGTGGTCCACCGACGTGCTTCAGGCATCGCATCCCCGTGCCTTCTCCTTTGCTTTGCATGAAGACATGACGGCGGCTGACTTCTGGGCCACAACGGATCTGCATGAAACCTTTCAGCTACCGCTGTCTCCTCTGGCTCATAGTGAGGTGCGAGATATTCAGCGGGCCTCGTTCGAAATAAACCCATCAACAGCAACGACCGACGTCTAGCGCTACATTTGGGGCGATGCAGATTATAGACCAAAAGATTACTACAACAATTACTTTAACACTGCAACAGCTCACCCCACATTCCGGAACCTTTGGAAATCCAACTGTACAATGAAGATAAAGGTGTTCGGATGGCTGCTGCTGCAAGATAGGCTCAATACACGAGATATGCTTTGGAGGAGACACTATGACATTGCTTATGACTTCACATGTCTTCTCTGCGGGCACAATGTTGATGAGACTCTTGAGCATATGGTTTTCACCTGCCCATTCAGTAGGTGTTGGGCCAAGCTGCACATTGACTGGGGTGATTTTCAAGATAGGCTCACCGCACTACACAATGCACAAACGGGTTGGCCCAATCCCTTCTTTGTCGAAGTATTCTACACTGCTGCCTGGAGCCTATGGAAAGAATGAAATAACAAGCACTTCAGAGGTATTGCCCCCAGCATTGCATCCTGGTTTTCTCGCTTCAAGGAGGATTTGAGACTTCTGCAACATAGAGTTAAGGTAGCCCATAGAGCTGCCCTGCTCTCTTACTGTGACACACTTAGTTGAGTCCTCTCTCTGTGTTCCATTATCTTGTAACATACATTTAGCCTAGTGCTTTTCAAGTTAGTGTGGAGTAGCTGCCCCACCCCTGGTGGTAACACCCGGAGTGACGATGATGTGTATGTATGGTATATCTATGTAAACACCCCATTTATATAGATATGTGAAAAATACAGTGAGAGTTCTCTCCCACTGTCAATTCCTCAAAAAATATTAAAATGTATGAAAGATTTGTCCGTAAATGACTTACTTTGGATGATAAGGCAGGAGGACAATTTCTTGGTCCTTATTCTTTACCATGAAGTTTTGGAGGTACTCCCTAGCAATCTCACGCTCAGAGTCGCCGAGACTCAAGAAGGACTCGTGCATGTAGTACGGATCCTCCACATAGATTTGCGAGACTTCTTCTCTCTTCATGACGGAGCTCATATGTAGCACAAAAAGGCGAACGATTGTAAAATAGAGCTGCCTTGTTAGAAACACCTCGAAGATATGGTCAAACCCCAGGAAGAACACCTCCGCTGGCCATGTGTTGACGTAGCACTTCCCCTCAGGTACACGTGCTGCGTATGTCGGATATCCTGGATCCTTTGAGGCTAGTAGGCTTTTCTCAGTCGACGGCACATATTCGTGCAGTCTCCTGAGATCCGCTGATAGTGCCTCCAGCGGTTTCAGCGATAGCATCGGCTCGCCCGTGACATGGAACATGGTGGCACCTTTGATGGGTACCTCTTCAGAATCCACCCTCTGGCAGTTATGTGCTCTGGATTGTTTGCAGGCAGCTAAGCATATCTTCCCCGATCTCTTCCTCTCCTTTTTCTTGGGCACACCTTCCAGACCCTTCCTTAAACCCTTCCCCAGTGTTGCCGGGCTAAGCACTGTACGACCCATGGCTAGTTGAGCTTGTGTTGAGGCGGCATCTTCAGGCGTGTCCTGTCAGGATTTCATGAAGAGAGACTTCTTGCAATCCCTGCTAGAACATTCCTGCCCAAGAAAATCATCCATATCCTCATCAGCATGCTGATAGCCCGATTCGTCATATGGCTCACTCATCATATCTATGTTACCTTCATAGGCGCCTGTATTGAGGAAACCCATTGGGTCCTCCGTCTCCTCCATCTCATCATCTGTTCTTTGTTCTACGGGGCCGTTTACATCAGCCACTATTGGACCCCCTTCATCACGTCATCCGCCGCTCTCACCCGGCACTACATGAGCTGGTAATTGCGTAGGCAGGGTGGTGGTCTCCATAGATGCTTGTTGATGTGTGGTTATTGGTGTGCTCTTAGCAAGCTCCAGACGAAGAAGATTCTTCGGCCATAGCAGCACCCAACCCTTGCAGCTTCCAATCTGCAGTAGGGTCTTGTAGTCCTCTCCCCCAAGTTGTACTGGAGGAGGTAAATCCTCATGCCCTGATTTCACACTAGACAAGTTAACCCTGAAGTGCCCAATGGGCATCGGCTGGTTGTGGAACGTGAGTTGCAAGGGCTTCGTTATCACCCCCTTTCCCACATCCACCTTCTAGCCTTCGATCAAGTAGAGTATGGTGGAAGGGGTTTCATCGGCCTGCAAACACATGTCTTTGGCGTAAAACATCCGAAAGGCAACGAAAATGGAATATTCTAGATATATATGTTGGTGCGACATGTAATTACCATGAGGGTGTCGAGCTCAGCCAAAGACGAAGGCCCGCCTAGTGCGCCAGAGACCGAGGACGGGCTGCTATGAGCAGGTGCGGGTGTGAGAGTAGGCCCGGTTGCGTGAGCATATGATGGTGCGGTGGTGTTGTTCACCGAGTTGCTCCGACCAAACTGGGCATGGGGAAATCATGTACCGTCTTGTTTGGATTTTCCTTCATCCAGTTGACGATAGCCGGGACCAAGTTAGTAGCGAAATTATTTCTGCAAACATTTACAACTGCATCTACTGCCTGCTTTAGCAAATAAGGTTTCTCCTCGGCTGCTTTTTGCATGTCCTCAGCTGCTTTTTTCTCGATCGCAAGCTTCACCTTCTCGTTGAAGTCTGCCTGACTAAACTTCTTTTTCTGCTTCTTGGCCTCCGGGCCCTTGTTGTAAAACACCTTCCATGTGGCGCCGTCTCCGGCGCCGTGCACACATCCATATTGCGGCCACTGACCCAAAGGAAGTCCCTTAAGTTCGTTTAAAGGCCTGGTTGAGAGGGGTGTCCCACTTGTGCCTCATCGGTAAAGTAGAGCTTTCGGCTTCAAGCTAGTGTTCCTTCTCCTGTAGAAGGAATGTGAACTGTTTACGAATGTGTAGTCAACTTGATCAGGAGCTAAATGTAAGGTGGTAAAAGAATAATTACCAGTAATCTAATCATTCTCCTTGTGATCTCGTCCATGTAAAAAACCATCTTTTTCTTGTCCCTCTTGTAGCAGGCCCTGATGAAGTCACGCTCCAAGGGGTTGGTGAACTTCGCGAAGGGGTCTGGAGACCTGCAGCTTCATGTTCCGCGTCCTCCTTATCCCATATGGGCCTTTTGCCAAGGTAGCCATGGCTTCCGAGGTGATGCTTCCCTGTGTTCCTTTGTTGAAGGCTCTTGAATTTCGCAGCCTTAGCCTTGGCTGCCTCAGTAGCGCAAGTGTCCTTGAACTTTTCGAACTCCTCTTCCGTAAGTGTCGGATTTTCCTCCAGAATCTTGGACAGGGGTTCCTCAGCCTCAATAGCTTGTTTCACCCTCCCTTTCCAAGAGGACAAATCATTGCTGAACATGCCCATGGCGTGATTGTTAATCTTTTTCATCTTCGGATCATCCCACGGTTGCTCTATGCTATCATCCCGGTCGGGGAACATGAGTCCCTTGTGCAACTTCGTGAGGAGCAACTGCCTCTAATGTTCTTTACTCCTTAAGTCATCATCGTTGATGCTCGCGCATTCCCGTAGGATGCATCCTACTTGGTTCCCATAGCACTTGCGAGTTTCTTCCGGCTATAATGGCTCAAACTTGCCAGGTGCCATCTTTGTGATCACCAGTCGTCCGATGCCGATTTTGTTAGGTTTTCGTATCCTCTGCTTCTTCTCTCCGGTATCGTCACTGGTATCTTCCCTGCCGGTACCTTCCTCACCGATACATTCCCCACCAGTCTCGGCGCCGCCATCGGTGCCGGTACCGTCGGTGTGGATGTCGGCGTCAGTACCATCATCAAGGCCAACCTGCAAACCTTGACTTTGCTTAGCAGTGAAATAGTCGAGGTACTCTTGTTCACCCTCATAACCCATCTCGTCTACATCTTGGTCAGAAGGCCCGGTTTCTTCGTTGTTCGACATGTTTCCTATGATTAAGTCTCCTCGTTTAATTCTAAATCTATGTTTGCCGGAATGTCGTTCCAGCAACTCCCGACACTCTATATTACTACTTTTAGCACAAGTCATGCCAAAATTCATGAAAGTTTTTGGCATGACCTTTGCTAAAAAGTGGACATATAGAGAGCTTGAAATTCACCAGAACGGAAATGAATCAACATTCTGGCGAAACATAGGCCACTCTGATCATTTGCCCTGCACGTCACATGTCCAAATGACATGTCCAAATTCCAAATATGACATGTCCAAATCACATGTCCACATATCACATGTCCACTTTAAATTCGCATATAAAAGGAAGAAAAATATAGAACTTGAAAAAAAATGCAAGAAGTCATGTTTTTTTAAAATATAGAACTAATTTGTCCACTTCAAATTTTATTTTTTAAATAGCAACAATTTCTTTAACTAAAAAATTTAAATAGCAACAATTGTTTTAACTATTTTGTCCTAGGTTTCATACTAATTCTAATTAACTAACAAGCACTATAAAATTTAAATAACAACAATTGCTTTAACTAAAAAATGCAAGAAACCTATATAATCTTTGTTACACTAAAAAATAGCCTAGGGTTCATACTATTTCATACTAATTAGCACTAAATAGCAGACAAGAGGGAAGGGGAGAGGGCTTAAAGAGGGCAGAGAAAGATGGGGTCACGAAGACAGCGCGACAGCGAGGCGAGGCGGGGGGCGAGCGCCGGGATCGGGGGTCGCCTGGGTCGGGGGAGACGGGGGCGAGCGCGGAGACGGGGGCGAGCGCGGACACGGGGGCGAGCGCAGCGACTGGAGCGAGCACCAGGGATGGGGCCCCCGGGGTGGAGGGCTCCGGCGGCGACGACACGGGGGAAGAGAGAGGGGCATTTGGGGGAAGAGCAGAGGCGGGAAGAAGCTGTGGGAGTGTAGATTTTGGGGGTTATGTCGATATAGCAGTAGCGTGTTCTGGACAAACGCGCTATAGCTAAGTTAGCTATAGCGCTTTTGCGAAGAACGTGCCACTGCTATTTTAGATAGCTATAGCGTTTATTTCAAAAAGCGCTACTGCTACTACAGATAGCGATAGCGTTTTCCTGTAGAAAGCGCTACTGCTATTACCTGTAGCAGTCTTCTTGTTTGTTTCTTCTATTTGCTTTTCCTTTATTTTCTCTCCCTTTTCTTTTATTTTATTTTCCTTTTTTCCGAGAGCAGCGAACGAAGGGAAGGTGATACAATGTATATAACTAAGGCGATATATATTGCATCATTTGAGGGTTAAGTATGTATACAAAATGGGAACATGTATATTACATCATTTGACCAATGCATAATGGCCAAGTGTGTACACAAAATGGGAACATATATATTACATCATTTGACTGATAACGTACGGTTCCTCAGCATTGATGTTTTCCTTTTTGAGTGAGCTTCTTTCCCTTCTTGTTCATTGAAGAATAATTGAGCCCCTCATTGTGACTTTCCCTTTTCCATGGAGTACGATCTTCCTTAGGTAATGTAGTATTGATTCTTGTTTTGACATATACTTCATCTTCATCATCATCTTCTCTCATTGGGTTGCTGTACTGATCATAGTCTTCCTCATTGGCGACTCCATACATTCCAATGATGTTCCTTTTTCCTCTCCTCACGACAACGGCTAGGATTGAACGGGTTGGTTATGAAGAAGCATTGCGTCACGTGCTTAGCGTGTACCCATGGCTCGTTTTTTGCGATAGCGTTCACGGTAGTGATCTTGGCGTTGGGTATAGTCATGGTAGTGAAAAACCGGTTTTCTCTTTCAACATTCTTAGCCCATCTAACATGGAACATCGTCGCGTTGTGCATTCCAGAGTAGTCAAGCTCCCAGATCTCCTCAACCCTTCCATAAAATCTCTCGGTTGTGCCGTTGTCGTTGCCGGTCATGCACTCCAACATCATCCCTGAGTTCTGATCATCACTGTCCATATCTTTGGCCTCCGTGCTAAGGCGTATATGAGCAATCCGTCCTTAGGTCCCACTTCCTGGGGATTAGCAATAATATGCTCTTTGAACCAATGCAGGAAAGTGGAGTTGTGCTCTCTAGTAACTTCAGCGTCCGTCCTGCATACCCCCTGGTCACGATACTTATTTGTGATAATTTCTTCGTGCAATGCCATGAAAAGATCTACCTCGTCTAGGTGTTGTAGCACTACCAAGTTTGCTCTGTCAAAGTAGTTGCATTGATCTGAGTATACCACATGCAGTTCCCTACGACCATTGGAGTGACCTTCTCCTTCGGCCTCCCATCGTGCTTCTTAACGGCCAAACCAACACCAACACTAGGCAGCTGGTCCGCGCAATATAGAAAATTCTCGCAGAAAGAGATGCACACTTGTGTCAGATAGCCCTGGACGATGCTTCCATCCGAATGGGACATGTTACGAATGAATCCTTTGATGATCCCATTCGTCCTCTCAAACAACATCATGTTGTGCAGGAATTACGGCCCCAGGTCTATTATGTTGTCCATGATATGGACACAGAGATGCACCATGACGTCAAAGAACACGGGTAGGAAGTACATCTCAAGCTCATTAAGTATCACAACAATCTCTTCCTGTAGCCTTCGGAGCTGCTTCACACTGATCGACTTTCGAGAGATGACGTTGAAAAAGTTGCAGAGAGAAATAAGTGTGTCATGGATGTGCTTGTCCATTATCCCTCTAAGGGTAACAGGTAGTATTTGCATCATCATCGCATGACAGTCATGAGACTTCATCCCGCCGAAGCTTTTCTTGTTCATGTCTAGATATCCTCTTATCTTGCCACAGTAACCGGAACTAACTTTGACTCCCATAAGGCACTTAAAGAATTAATCGATCTCATCCCAATTTAAGGTGAAGCAAGAAGGCGGGCAATAATCCTCTTCCTTTACTGCCCTTCTTCTCCCGTGCCTCTGTCTCCATGTCTGTCTCGTCTGACTTTTTACGAGGCGGCATGTGCAGATCTTCCCTGATTTCCAAATCTTCCAAGTCTTTTCTTGCCTTCGGCCCATCCTTGGTCTTATCCGGCATGTTCATAAGTGTCATGAGCAAGCTCTCAAGGACATTCTTACAAATACGCATTTGATCAAGGTAATTAGGTGTGTCAAGTTTGTGCCAGTACTCCAAGTCCCAGAACACAGACCTCGTCTTCCATACCTTCCGCAGCGGCTCCGACGCCTTTTTCATCGTCTTTCCCGGCGCGGGGCATTGGTCCAAGTTTTTCAATAGCTCATCAATTTTGGCGTCGCTCCGCTTACGTGGAGGTCCTCAATGCTCAGCGTGACCATTGAATAGATCTCCAAGGTCTCTCCATGGGTTGTCCTTCTTGAGCCATATTCGATGCCCCATGTACACGATTTTCTTAGACCCGCCCTCTTTCCTTTACGTTAGCTGCTGAGAAGTCATATCATCCATGCACCGCATGCATCCGCAATATCCATGGCACACCTGGCATGCAACATATCCGTAACCTAGATAGTCATGCACTGTCGTGATCAACATGGCTCTCATGTAGAAATACTCGCCTTTGCTGGCATCCCATGTCTTGGCCAGTGTTTTCCATAACATGTCTAATTCCTCTTGAAGTAGCCCCAAATACAGATTAATATTATTTCCCGGTTGTTACGGCTTTGAATCAGCATGCTCATGTGAATGTACTTCGACTTCATGCACAACTAGGGGGGAGGTTGTACATCCATACAAACACGGGCCATGTGCTATGGTTGGTGTTCTGGTTGCCAAATGGATTCATGCCATCGGTACATGTGCCGAGCATGATGTTCCTTGCATCACATTCGAAATACCGATAGAAGCCATTCAACACTAGGGAGATTTACAAAATACCGCTGGAGACGGGGAGTGATCGGTAAGTACCATACAACTTTCTGGGGAGATTTCTTCCCGCCCTTCTTGTATGGAGAAGCATTGCACACCGGACAACCAATTTTTTCTTTGTGCTCCTTCCGATAAATTATGCAATCATTGATGCATGCATGGTATCTAACGTGTGGTAGATCAAGAGGGCACATGATCTTCTTGGCCTCATGCACACTAGTAGGATATAGATTCCCCGTGGGAAGAACATCCTTTAGGTACTTGAGATGCTCATCGAGGCTAGTGTCGGTCCATTTGCCTTCCTCTTCAGGAGTTGGAGCATGAAACTCAAGCGGGTCACCTCAGGATTGCAACCATCATACAATGGAGTGTTCGAGTCTACCACCAGTTGCTGCAGCTTAGCCTCCTCTCTAGAATCAGCTCTCTCAGTATTCGTCTCCTTGCGAAGCAGTGCTTGAACATGAGGGTCCCACACGATTGAACTTAGTAATGATGAACTTTGTGGCATGGAGTCCATGTTCGCTCTGCCGCCATGTCGGGCCCCTTCTCCGTCGCCATGTCCAGCCGCTTCTCCTCCTCCATGCCCGGTCCCTTCTCCGCCGCCATGTCCGGCCTCCTCCCCACCATCATTGTCGATCATCTCTTCGTCTTGCCCCATGTCGGCATTGCATGCCCCATCAGCGTCCTCAACATCATAATCCTCATCTTCAATTATCCATGGAGTATAGCCATCCATGAAATCAGTCATAAGCAGGTGCGCTTGGACAGGACCATCATCATAGGGGTCGAGCCAAACTATTCCTTTGCATCTTCGACACGGACGTAAAACCTCTGTCAGGTTATTTTCTTTCACGTCCTGCACCACCGACCGCAACCACCTGTCCACCATCGTTCCACTGACCATCATGAATGCCTGCACGGTAATAATAAACAATTTGAGTATAAAAATGCGTGCATGCATCAAAGTCATACAAAAATTCGGCATGACCTTCCCTAAAAATAGGACATATAGAGTTTGCCCGAAATTCACCGATATAAATCGACATTTCAGCAAAACATAGGAAACTCAAGCACAATTCAGCGGCAACTCAAGCCACACACGCAATTTCCATCGTATGACGCGATTATGTCATATCGCACACATACACATATTTCCATTCTTGGAAAAGCACAAATTTTTAATCACCTATCTCGAGATCGAGCACGGTGAAGATGATGTCGATCGGTGTCACCACACACCTTGGGAATGATCAAAAGTGGACAAAGCTTACTTCTTGAGATGGCTAGATCTAGTTAGGGAGGTACATAGCTCACTTCATTAAATGGGTAGATCTACCAAGCTAATTGGGGAAGGAGATGACTATCTAGTGGAGGGAGAGGAAAAAGAGAAAGGAGATGCATTAATGGAGGTGGTGTAAGTTAGCTAGGAGCAATAAAGAGAGAGAAAGTTAGGTAGAAGAAGGAGAGTAATGGGGGGAGAAGTAGTGAGGAAGAAGCAAAGTGAGGGAGAGAGGAGGTGGGAGGTAGGCGAAAGTGAGGAAGAGAGGATGGGGGAGGGAAAAAGGTGGCATATGGTGCGTCTTAGCAGTAGAGCTGGTCATGAACCGTGCTACTACTATAAACGAAGCAGCAGCCACTACAAAAAAAAGACACATCCGTGACATTTTGGGCCGAACAAATTTTTTTTCTGTCATACTTATGACACTTCTATGACGATAATTGTGACAAAACCCGGTATCATCATAGATGTGGTGGGCTCCTACTTCTATGACAAAATATCATGACAGAAAATGGGCTTTTCGTCCTGGGCAGGCCGGAGACGCAGCTGCATGACATTCTTTGGGCCGTCCATGACAGAAAAAACCATGGTAGAAGCGAGGGCAAGGAAAATTTTGGGGAGTTCCCGGTTACGGTGGGTGGTCGGGGGCCGAGCGATGCGGGTTTCTCTCATACACGTACGCGCGTGTGTGCGAGGCGTTGGCTCTAACTGAACCCGAGTGAGGCGTTGCGCTCTAACTGAACCCGAGCGATTGCACTGCAGGCTACGTGTTACTGAACCCGAGCGATCGATCGATGGCTATTAACTGAACCCGATCGAGCGATTCCTTCACTACTGCTAATAACTGAAGCCGATCGATGCTGCCTCTGGATGACCAGTGAGCGTTGCGGGGGGGGGGGGGGGGTTGGATGAACAGTGAGCGGTGGGGGTGGATGAACAGGACCCCATGGTGTTGCCTCTGGATGAACAGGAAGCCGATCGATCGAGACGGTTAGGGCTAGATGAACAGGACACCATGAAGGGGTGGATAAACAGGACGACCCCGTGGAGGGATGGATGAACAGTAGACGGTGGAGGGGTGGATGAATAGTAGCACGTGGAGGGGTGGTTGAACATGAGCCCGTGGAGAGGGGTGGTTGAACAGTAGCCGGTAGAGTAGCGCGTGGTGGAGGCTGGATGGACAGGAGCCCGTGGATGAACAGTCGCAGGTGGAGGCTGGAGGAGGTCGACGGTGGATGAACAGTAGCCCGTGGAGGCTGGAGGAGGTCCAACGTATCTATAATTTTTGATTGTTCCATGCTATTATATTACCCCTTTTGGATGTTTATGGCTTTATTTTACACATTTATATCATTTTTGGGACTAACCTACTAACAGGAGGCCCAGCCCGTATTAATGTTTTTTTGCCTATTTCAATATTTTGAAGAAAAGGAATATCAAACGGAGTCCAAATGGAATGAAACCTTCGGGAGCGTGATTTTTGGAACGAACGTGATCCAGAGAACTTGGAGTGCAAGTCAAGAAGCTTGCAAGGCGGCCAGGAGACAGGAGGGCGTGCCCACCCCCTCTGGGCGTGCCCCCTATCTCTTGGGCCCCACAGGCGGCCACCGACGTACTTCTTCCTCCTATATATACCTACGTACCCCGAAACCATCCAGGGAGCCAACGAAACACAATTTCCACCATCGTAACCTTTTGTATCCATGAGATCCCATCTTGGAGCCTTCACCGGCGCTTCGCCAGAGGGGGAATCTACCATGGAGGGCTTCTACATCAACACCATAGCCCCTCCGAGGAGTTGTGAGTAGTTTACCACAGACCTTCAGGTCCATAGTTATTAGCTAGATGGCTTCTTCTCTCTTTTTGGATCTCAATACAATGTTCTCCCCCTCTATTGTGGAGATCTATTCGATGTAAACTCTTTTTATAGTGTGTTTATCAAGATCCGATAAATTGTTGGTTTATGATCAAGTTTATCTATGAATAATATTTGAATCTTCTCCGAATTATTTTATGTATGATTGAGTTATCTTTGCAAGTCTTTTCAAATTATCAGGTTGGTTTGGCCTACTAGATTGATCTTTCTTGCCATGGGAGAAGTGCTTAGCTTTGGGTTCAATCTTGCGGTGTCCTTACCCAGTGACAGAAAGGGTTGCAAGGCACGTATTGTGTTGTTGCTATCGAGGATAAAAAGATGGGGTTTATATCATATTGCTTGAGTTTATCCCTCTACATCATGTCATCTTTCTTAATGCGTTACTCTGTTCTTATGAACTTAATACTCTAGATGCATCCTGGATAGCGGTTGATGTGTGGAGTAATAGTAGTAGATGCAGGCAGGAGTCGGTCTACTTGTCACGGACGTGATGCCTATATACATGATCATGCCTAGATAATCACATAATTAATCACTTTTCTATCAATTGCTCGACAGTAATTTGTTCACCCACCGTAATATTTATGCTATCTTGAGAGAAGCCACTAGTGAAACCTATGGCCCCCGGGTCTATCCTTTATCATATAAACTTCCAATCTAGTTTTATTTGCATCTTTACTTTTTGCATCTATATTATAAAATACCAAAAATATATTTATCTTATCATATTATCTCTATTAGATCTTACTTTCGCAAGTAGCCGTGAAGGGATTGACAACCCCTTTATTGTGTTGGTTGCGAGTTCTTTGTTTGTTTGTGTAGGTGCGTGCAACTTTTGAGGAGCCTCCTACTGGATTGATACCTTGGTTCTCAAAAACTGAGGGAAATACTTACACTAGTATTGCTGCATCACCCTTTCCTCTTCAAGGAAAACCAACGCAATCTCAAGACGTAGCAAGAAGGATTTCTGGCGCCATTGCCGGGGAGGTCTTCACTCAAGTCAAGACATACCAAGTACCCATCACAAACTCATCTCCCTTGCATTTACATTATTTGACACTTGCCTCTTGTTTTCCTCTCCCCCACTTCACCCTTTCCATTTTATTTTCCCTCTCTTTCCCAGTCTTCTCCTCTCTTTTCCACCTTTTCCATTTGCTCATTTACCTTGTCGTTATGTCTAGTTCCTTATCCGCTCCTATGTCTCCCAAGTTTGAAGTTCTTCACTTCAAGCAAAGGCAAGGAGAAAACTTAAAAGATGCTTCGCATAGGATGATGGAATCTTATCGCAAGTGCACCCTAGATGTGAACTTTAAAATTCTTCTTCGCAATTTTTATGTTGGGTTAAATATGACGCATACACAACTATTGGATTGCATTGCCAAGGGAAACTTTATTGAAATTGATACCAGTATTGCGCATGAAGTTATAGAGGGAATAGTGGTAACACTACCTCAAAAGGGAGGACCACATCCTACCCAAGAAGAAACCCAAGTGTTTGGAAAGATTTGCGAAGTAACAAAAATATTACAAAAGTCTCTTGAGCCTCTTAAAAGTGTTAGCGGAAATCTTGACCGCATGAATATGTTGATTACTCTTTGCAATAAGCGGTTGGATTCTTTAGATCTAAAAATTTCCGAGTATGAAGGGAAGTGGAAAGAACCTCCCGGATTCGATCATGACTCCGCTAAAAAACTTAAAATTAAAGATGGCACTACTTAGATAGCGCTAGTTGGGAGGCAACCTAGTTTTATTTATGTTTTTTGTCTTTGTTTCTGTTTAGTAATAAATTTTGCATCGACCTTCTGTTTAGATGTGTTTTTATCTCCTAATTAGTGTTTGTGCCAAGTAGAACCTATAGGATAACCTATGATGATAGTTGATTTGATTCTGCTGAAAAACAGAAACTTTGTGCGCACGAATTTAGTTTTGTTAAATCACAGAAATGTGTTTTTGCGTTGATTTCTTTTTGCTTCTGATCAATAGACAAATTTTCCAGGAATTCCTATTGTGGTAGGATTTTTAGAGCTCCAGAATTTTGCATTAGTTACAGATTGCTACAGACTGTTCTGTTTTTGACAGATTCTGTTTTTTGTGTGTTGTTTGCTTATTTTGATGCATCTATGCCTAGTCAAATAGTTTATAAACCATAGAGAAGTTGGAATACAGTAGGTTTAACACCAAAATATATAAAGAATGAGTTCATTACAGTACCTTATTTGGTGGTTTTGTTTTCTTTCACTAACGGAGCTAATAAGATTTCCTGTTGAGTTTTGTGTTGTGAAGTTTTCAAGTTTTGGGTAAAGCTTTGATGGACTATGGAATAAGGAGTGGGAAGAGCCTAAGCTTGGGGATGCCCAAGGAACCCCAAGATATTCAGGAATAGCCAAAAGCCTAAGCTTGGGGATGCCGCGGGAAGGCATCCCCTCTTTCGTCTTCGTTCATTGGTAACTTTACTTGGAGCTATAGTTTTATTCGCCACATGATATGTGTTTTGCTTGGAGTGTCGTGTATTATATTAGTCTTTGCTTTTTAGTTTTCCACAATCATCCTTGATGTACACACCTTTTGGGAGAAGCCTACTTGATTAGAATTTTTTAGAATATGCTATGTGCTTCACTTATATCTTTTGAGCTTGATAGTTTTTGCTCTAGTGCTTCACTTATATTTTTTAGAGCACGGTGGTGGCTTAATTTTATAGAAATTGCTAGTCTCTCATGCTTCACTTATATTATTTTGAGAGTCTTTTAGAACAGCATGGTATTTGCTATGGTTATAAAATTGGTCCTAGAATGGTAGGCATCCAAGTTGGGTATAATAAAAACTATCATAGGAAGTGAATTGGATGCTATGATCAATTTGATAATTGATAATTGTTTTGAGATATGGAGGTAGTGATATTAAAGTCATGCTAGTTGGGTGATTATGAATTTAAAGAATGCTTCTGTTGAAGTTAGCAAGTCCCATAGCATGCACGTATGGTTAAAGTTGTGTAACAATTCTGAAACATAAAGTGTACCTGGCTTGTGCATCCTTATGAGTGGCGGTCGGGGACGAGCGATGGTCTTTTCCTACCAATCTATCCCTCTAGGAGCATGCACATAGTGCTTGATTTTTGATGAATTCTAAATTTTTGCAGTAAGAATATGATTTCTTTTGACTAATGTTGAGTCCATGGATTATACGCACTTTTACCTTTCCACCATTTCTAGCCTCTTCGGTACCGTGCATTGCCCTTTCTCACCTTGAGAGTTGGTGCAAACTTCGCCGGTGCATCCAAACCCCGTGATATGATACTCTCTATCACACATAAACCTCCTTATATCTTCCTCAAAACAACCACCATACCTACCTATTATGGCTGTTCCATAGCCATTCCGAGATATATTGCCATGCAACTTTCCACCGTTCCATTCATCATCATCATGACATACTTTACTTTTGTCATATTGCCATTGCATGATCATGTAGTTGACATCGTATTTGTGGCAAAGCCACCATGCATAATGTTTCATACATGTCACTCTTGATTCATTTCACCATCCTGGTACACCGCCGGAGGCATTCATATAGAGTCATATCTTGTTCTAGTTTCGAGTTGTAATTCATATGTTGTAATCAATAGAAGTGTGATGATCATCATTATTAGAGCATTGCCCAAAAGAAAAAAAAGAAAGAAAAGGCCAAAGAAAAAAAGAAAAAGAAAAGAAAAAGAAAAGAAAAAGAAAAAAGGAAAAAAAGAAGAAAATAAATAAAAGGGGCAATGTTACTATCTCTTTTTCCACACTTGTGCTTCAAAGTAGCACCTTGTTCTTCATGTAGTGAGTCTCATATCTTGTGCTTCAAAGTACCACCATGTTTTTCATATAGTGAGTCTCATATGTTGTCACTTTCATATGCTAGTGGGAATTTTTCATTATAGAACTTGGCTTGTATATTCCTACGATGGGCTTCCTCAAATGCCCTAGGTCTTCATGAGCAAGCAAGTTGGATGCACACCCACTAGTTTTCTTTTGTTGAGCATTCATTTATAGCTCTAGTGCATCCATTGCATGGCAATCCCTACTCCTCATGTTGACATCAATTGATGGGCATCTCCATAGCCCGTTGATTATCCTCGTCAATGTGAGACTTTCTCTTTTTTTTGTCTTCTCCACACAATCCCCATCATCATATTCTATTCCACCCATAGTGCTGTATCCATGGCTCACGCTCATGTATTGCGTGAAGGTCGTAAAAGTTTGAGATTATTTAAGTACGAAACAATTGCTTGGCTTGTCATCGGGGGTATAGAAGTTGGGAACATCTTTGTGTGACGAAAATGAAGCATAGCCTAACTATATGATTTTGTAGGGATGAACTTTCTTTAGCCATGTTATTTTGAGAAGACATGATTGCTTTGATTAGTATGCTTGAAGTGTTACTATTTCTTTTATAAATGTGAACTTTTATTTTTAATCATTTGGATCTGAACATTCATGCCACAATAAAGAAAATTACATTGAGAATTATGCTAGGTAGCATTCAACATCAAAAATTCTGTTTTTATCATTTACCTACTCGAGGACGAGCAGGAATTAAGCTTGGGGATGCTTGATACATCTCCAACGTATCTATAATTTTTGATTGTTCCATGCTATTATATTACCCCTTTTGGATGTTTATGGGCTTTATTTTACACATTTATATCATTTCTGGGACTAACCTACTAACCGTAGGCCCAGCCCGTATTGCTGTTTTTTTGCCTATTTTAGTATTTCGAAGAAAAGGAATATCAAACGGAGTCCAAATGGAATGAAACCTTCGGGAGCGTCATTTTTGGAACGAACGTGATCCAGAGAACTTGGAGTGCAAGTCAAGAATCTTGCGAGGCGGCCAGGAGACGGGAGGGCGCGCCCACCCCCTCTGGGCGCCCCCCCTATCTCCTGGGCCCCATAGGCGGCCACTGACGTACTTCTTCCTCCTATATATACCTACGTACCCCGAAACCATCCAGGGAGCCAACGAAACACAATTTCCACCACCGTAACCTTCTGTATCCGCGAGATCCCATCTTGGAGCTTTCGTCGGTGCTCCACCAGAGGGGGAATCTACCATGGTGGGCTTCTACATCAACACCATAGCCCCTTTTATGAGTTGTGAGTAGTTTACCACAGGCCTTCGGGTCCATAGTTATTAGCTAGATGGCTTCTTCTCTCTTTTTGGATCTCAATACAATGTTCTCCCCCTCTCTTGTGGAGATCTATTCGATGTAAACTCTTTTTGCGGTGTGTTTGTCGAGATCCGATGAATTGTGGGTTTATGATCAAGTTTATCTATGAATAATATTTGAATCTTCTCTGAATTCTTTTATGTATGATTGAGTTATCTTTGCAAGTCTCTTCGAATTATCAGTTTGGTTTGGCCTACTAGATTGATCTTTCTTGCCATGGGAGAAGTGCTTAGCTTTGGGTTCAATCTTGCGGTGTCCTTACCCAGTGACAGAAAGGGTTGCAAGGCACGTATTGTGTTGTTGCTATCGAGGATAAAAAGATGGGATTTATATCATATTGCTTGAGTTTATCCCTCTACATCATGTCATCTTTCTTAATGCGTTACTCTGTTCTTATGAACTTAATACTCTAGATGCATCCTGGATAGCGGTTGATGTGTGGAGTAATAGTAGTAGATGCAGGCAGGAGTCGGTCTGCTTGTCAAGGACGTGATGCCTATATACATGATCATGCCTAGATAATATCATAATTATTCGCCTTTCTATCAATTGCTCGACAGTAATTTGTTCACCCACCGTAATACTTATGCTATCTTGAGAGAAGCCACTAGTAAAACCTATGGCCCCCGGGTCTATCTTTATCATATAAACTTCCAATCTACTTTTATTTGCATCTTTACTTTTTGCATCTATATTATAAAATACCAAAAATATATTTATTTTATCATATTATCTCTATCATATCTCACTTTCGCAAGTGGCCGTGAAGGGATTGACAACCCCTTTATTGCGTTGGTTGCAAGTTCTTTGTTTGTTTGTGTAGGTGCGTGGGACTTTTGAGAAGCCTCCTACTAGATTGATACCTTGGTTCTCAAAAACTGAGGGAAATACTTACACTACTATTGCTACATCACCCTTTCCTCTTCAAGGAAAACCAATGCAAGAAGGATTTCTGGCGCCGTTGCCGGGGAGGTCTTCGCTCAAGTCAAGACATACCAAGTACCCCATCTCCCTCGCATTTACTTTATTTGCCATTTGCCACTCGTTTTCCGCTCCCCCACTTCACCCTTGCCGTTTTATTTGCCCTCTCTTTCCCAATCTTCTCCTCTCTTTTTTGCTTTTTCCGTTTGCTCGTTTACCTTGTCGTTATGTCTAGTTCCTTATCCGCTCCTATGTCTCCCGAGTTTGAAGTTCTTCACTTCAAGCAAAGGCAAGGAGAAAACTTAAAAGATGCTTGGTATAGGATGATGGAATCTTATCGCAAGTGCACCCTAGAGGTGAACTTTAGAATATTTCTTTGCAATTTTTATGTTGGGCTAAATATGACGCATAGACAACTCTTGGATTGCATTGCCAAGGGAAATTTTATTCAAATTGATCTCAGTATTGCGTATGAAATTATAGAGGAATAGTGGAAACACTACCTCAAAAGAGAGGACCACATCCTACGCAAGAAGAAAACCAAGTGTTAGGAAAGATTTGCGAAGTAACAAAAATATTACAAAAGTCTCTTTAGCCTTTTAAAAGTGTTAGCGGAAATCTTCACTGTATGAATATGTTGATTACTCTTTGCAATAAGCGGTTGGATTCTTTAGATCTAAAAATTTCGAAGTATGAAGGGAAGTGGAAAGAACCTCCCGGATTCGAGCATGACTCCGCTAAAAAATTGAAAATTAAACATGGCACTACTTAGATCTATCTTCGCTTTTATGCCTAGCTAGGGGCGTTAAACAATAGCGCTAGTTAGGAGGCAACCCAATTTTATTTCTGTTTTTTTGTTTCTTTTCTGTTTAGTAATAAGTTTAGCATATATCTTCTATTTAGATGTGTTTTTATATCTTAATTAGTGTTTGTGCCAAGTAGAACCTATAGGATAACCTATGATGATAGTTGATTTGATTCTGCAGAAAAACAGAAACTTTGCACGCACGAATTTAGTTTTGTTAAATCACAGAAACGTGTTTTTGCGTTGAGTCTTTTTGCTGCTGATCAATAGACAAACTTTCCAGGACTTCCTATTTTGGTACGATTTTTAGAGCTCCAGAATTTTGCGTTAGTTACGTATTGCTACAGACTGTTCTGTTTTTGACAGATTCTGTTTTTCGTGTGTTGTTTGCTTATTATGATGCATCTATGGCTAGTAAAATAGTTTATAAACCATAGAGAAGTTGGAATACAGTAGGTTTAACACCAAAATATATAAAGAATGATTTGGTTACAGTACCTTATGTGGTGGTTTTGTTTTCTTTCACTAACGGAGCTTATAAGATTTCCTGTTGAGTTTTGTGTTGTGAAGTTTTCAAGTTTTGGGTAAAGCTTTGATGGACTATGGAATAAGGAGTGGCAAGAGCCTAAGCTTGGGGATGCCCAAGGCACCCCAAGATATTCAGGAATAGCAAAAAGCCTAAGCTTGGGGATGCCCCGGGAAGGCATCCCCTCTTTCGTCTTCGTTCATTGGTAACTTTACTTGGATGTATATTTTTATTCGCCACATGATATGTGTTTTGCTTGGAGCGTCGTGTATTATATTAGTCTTTGCTTTTTAGTATTACACAAGCATCCTTGCTGTACATACCTTTTGGGAGAAGCCTACTTGATTAGAATTTGTTAGAATATGCTATGTGCTTCACTTATATCTTTTGAGCTTGATAGTTTTTGCGCTAGTGCTTCACTTATATTTTTTAGAGCACGGCGGTGGCATAATTTTATAGAAATTGCTAGTCTCTCATGCTTCACTTATATTATTCTGAGAGTCTTTTAGAACAGCATGGTATTTGCTATGCTTATAAAATTGGTCCTAAAATGGTAGGCATCCAAGTTGGGTATAATACAAACTATCATAGGAAGTGAATTGGATGTTATGATCAATTTGATACTTGATAATTGTTTTGAGATATTGAGGTAGTAATATTAAAGTCATGCTAGTTGGGTGATTATGAATTTAAAGAATGCTTGTGTTCAAGTTAGCAAGTCCCGTAGCATGCACGTATGGTTAAAGTTGTGTAACAAATTTGAAACATGAAGTGTACCTGGCTTGTGGATCCTTATGAGTGGCGGTCGGGGACGAGCGATGGTCTTTTCCTACCAATCTATCCCTCTAGGAGCCTGCACGTAGTGCATGATTTTTGATGACTTCTAAATTTCTGCAATAAGTATATGAGTTCTTTTGACTAATGTTGAGTCCTTGGATTATACGCACTTTTACCTTTCCACCATTGCTAGCCTCTTTGGTACCGTGCATTGCCCTTTCTCACCTTGAGAGTTGGTGCAAACATCGCCGGTACATCCAAACCCCGTGATACGATACACTCTATCACACATAAACCTCCTTATATCTTCCTCAAAACAGCCACCATACCTACCTATTTTGGCATTTCGACAACCATTCCGAGATATATTGCCATGCAACTTCCACCGTTCCGTTCATCATCATCATGACATACTTTACTTTTGTTATATTTCCATTGCATGATCATGTAGTTGACATCGTATTTGTGGCAAAGCCACCATGCATAACTTTTCATACATGTCACTCTTGATTCATTGCACCATCCCGGTACACCGCCGGAGGCATTCATATAGAGTCATATCTTGTTCTAGTTTCGAGTTGTAATTCATATGTTGTAATCAATAGAAGTGTGATGATCATCATTATTAGAGCATTGCCCAAACTAAAAAGAAAGAAAAAAAGAAAGGCCAATGAAAAAAAAGAACAAAAAGAAAAAGAAAAAAGAAAAAAAAGGAAAAAAAGAAGATAATAAATAAAAGGGGCAATGTTACTATCTCTTTTTCCACACTTGTGCTTCAAAGTAGCACCTTGTTCTTCATGTAGTGAGTCTCATATATTGTGCTTGAAAGTAGCACCATGTTTTTCATATAGTGAGTCTCATATGTTGTCACTTTCATATACTAGTGGGAATTTTTCATTATAGAACTTGCCTTGTATATTCCTACAATGGGATTCCTCAAATGCCCTAGGTCTTCGTGAGCGAGAAAGTTGGATGCACACCCACTGGTTTTATTTTGTTGAGCATTCATTTATAGCTCTAGTGCATCTGTTGCATGGCAATCCCTACTACTCATGTTGACATCAGTTGATGGGCATCTCCATATCCCGTTGATTATCCTCGTCAATGTGAGACTTTCCCTTTTTTTGTCTTCTCCA
The DNA here is from genome assembly GCF_018294505.1 of Triticum aestivum. Taxonomy (NCBI): domain Eukaryota; kingdom Viridiplantae; phylum Streptophyta; class Magnoliopsida; order Poales; family Poaceae; genus Triticum; species Triticum aestivum. The sequence continues at coordinate 262,557,963 of NC_057804.1, read as the reverse complement.
CACAATCCCCATCATCATATTCTATTCCACTCGTAGTGCTATATCCATGGCTCACGCTCATGTATTGCGTGAAGGTTGAAAAAGTTTGAGATTATTTAAGTACGAAACAATTGCTTGGCTTGTCATCGGGGGTATAGAAGTTGGGAACATCTTTGTGTGACGAAAATGAAGCATAGCCTAACTATATGATTTTGTAGGGATGAACTTTCTTTAGCCATATTATTTTGAGGAGACATGATTGCTTTGATTAGTATGCTTGAAGTGTTACTATTTCTTTTATCAACATGATTTTTTTAATCATTTGGATCTGAACATTCATGCCACAATAGAGAAAATTACATTGAGAATTGTGCTAGGTAGCATTCCACATCAAAAATTCCATTTTTATCATTTACCTACTCGAGGACGAGCAGTAATTAAGCTTGGGGATGCTTGATACGTCTCCAACATATCTATAATTTTTTATTGTTCCATGCTATTATATTACCCCTTTTGGATGTTTATGGGCTTTATTTTACACATTTATATCATTTTTGGGACTAACCTACTAACCGGAGGCCCAGCCCATATTGATGTTTTTTTTGCCTATTTCAGTATTTTGAAAAAAAGGAATATCAAACGGAGTCCAAACGGAATGAAACCTTCGGGAGCGTGATTTTTGGAACGAACGTGATCCAAAGAACTTGGAGTGCATGTCAAGAAGCTTGCGAGGTGGCCAGCAGATAGGAAGGCGCGCCCACCCCCTCTTTGCGCGCCCCCATATCTCCTGGGCCCCACAGGCGGCCACTGACGTACTTCTTCCTCCTATATGTACCTACGTACCCCGAAAACATCTAGGGAGCAAACGAAACACAGTTTTCACCACCGTAACCTTTTGTATCTGCGAGATCCCATCTTGGAGCCTTGCTCGGTGCTCCGCCGGAGGGGTAATCTACCATGGAGGGCTTCTACATCAACACCATAGCCCCTCCGATGAGTTGTGAGTAGTTTACCACAGACCTTCGGGTCCATAGTTATTAGCTATATGGCTTCTTCTCTCTTTTTGGATCTCAATACAATTTTCTCCCCCTCTCTTGTGGAGATCTATTCGATGTAAACTCTTTTTGCGGTCTGTTTGTCGAGATCCGATGAATTGTGGGTTTATGATCAAGTTTATCTATGAATAATATTTGAATCTTCTCTGAATTCTTTTATGTATGATTGAGTTATCTTAGCAAGTCTCTTCGAATTATCAGTTTGGTTTGGCCTACTAGATTGATCTTCCTTGCCATGGGAGAAGTGCTTAGCTTTGGGTTCAATCTTGCGGTGTCCTTACCCAGTGACAGAAAGGGTTGCAAGGCACGTATTGTGTTGTTGCTATCGAGGATAAAAAGATGGGGTTTATATCATATTGCTTGAGTTTATCCCTCTACATCATGTCATCTTTCTTAATGCGTTACTCTGTTCTTATGAACTTAATACTCTAGATGCATGCTGGATAGCGGTCGATGTGTGGAGTAATAGTAGTAGATGCAGGCAGGAGTTGGTCTACTTGTCACGGACGTGCTGCCTATATATATGATCATGCCTAGATAATCTCATAATTATTCGCTTTTCTATCAATTGCTCGATAGTAATTTGTTCACCCACCGTAATACTTATGCTATCTTGAGAGAAGCCACTAGTGAAACCTATGGCCCCCGGGTCTATCCTTTATCATATAAACTTCCAATCTAGTTTTATTTGCATCTTTACTTTTTGCATCTATATTATAAAATACCAAAAATATATTTATCTTATTATAATATCTCTATCAGATCTCACTTTCGCAAGTGGCCGTGAAGGGATTGACAACCCCTTTATTGCGTTGGTTGCGAGTTCTTTGTTTGTTTGTGTAGGTGCGTGGGACTTTTGAGGAGCCTCCTACTGGATTGATACCTTGGTTCTCAAAAACTGAGGGAAATACTTATGCTACTATTGCTGCATCATCCTTTCCTCTTCAAGGAAAACCAACGCAAGCTCAAGACGTAGCAGGACGCCACACCCCTCCCGATGAACAGGACCCCCGTTTTGACCGTAGCGCTCCAACATAAGTCCGTTTTGTCCGTTTTGCGGTATGCCACACACCTCCCGATTAACAGGACTCCTATTTCGATCGTAGGAGGTCCGTATCCTATGTTTTGCGGTACGCTAGACCCCTCCTGATGAACAGGATCCCGTTTCGAACGTGGTCGGTCGCACACAAGGCCATTTCCTCCGTTCTGTGATACGCCAGGCCTCGTTTCCATCGCCTGTACCGTCCAAGCCCTCCCGATGAACACAACGACGCATTCCATTCTGACCGAGCCGGTTGGCTCCCCATGAACACGACGACGATGCTATTTCTCCGTTCTGACCCAGCCATGTACATGAGCCCTGGCCGTACGTATGCGCGAGTAGGCGTTCGAGACCCCGCCCGTATGTACACATACGTGGCCATATTTTCTTTCTTGCACACTGGCCGTTGTATGTACGTGTACATGCTACGTGCGCGCCTCTACTATGACACGCGCGCGCCTCTACTACGACACGTGCGCGCCTCTACATCCACCAGTATGTACGTACACGTTCGCGACCAGAATGACAACGGTATGTACGCCTCGATGAGGTGGGCCCCGACTGTCAAGTACTTCCTTGCGTGCGAAGATATAGCTGGTGGGTCCTAGCAATCAGGGGGTGAATCATTTTTTTCGGACGCACTTCCTTGCGTGCGAAGATGTAGCTGGTGGGTCCCAATAGTCAGGGGGGAAACATTTTTTTCGCGAAATATAGTGGCCCATCTGGTGGGTCCCAGCTGTCAGGTGGAGGAATCATTATTTTCTGTGTAATAAGGGGGCGCTTACTTGCTATGGCGGTGGACCCAACTGTCAGCCTCTCCATGTATAGTCCACGTCCAATGGAAGTCGTTCCTTGACCATGTTGACCAAGCCGCGCCGAGAGCACCACGGCGGTGGACGACTGTGAGGCCTAGGAAGGGGACGATGCGGAGCTAGGGAAGACGCGGCAGTGGATGCCCACGCGGAGAGGAGTACGAGGGTTCACTGGTTTGGCTGTGGTGTGAGGCTGCCGTCGGCGCAGAATAACAGGGGGTGTGGGTGAGTGGAGGGATGGCCTGGCCAGCGGTGGGAGTAGTAGGGGGCAGTGAGGCCTCCGCGGCAGCACAGCCGGCCACGGGAGACAGGAGCAGGCGGCAGGACCGGCGCTGCTTTGGGCGGCTGGAGCAAGAAGACCAGAGGTTGAAGAAGCACGACGGCCGTTGGATGGACATCGTACAGTCACTACAGCTAGAATCGTTTATATTGACTAAGTTGACAAAGCCCTTGGTACGTCAACTTAGTAGGCCCACAGGTCAGCTTCCGAAACGGTGCGCCCCAGATGTCAGGGGGAGGAATCATTTTTTGGGCGGGCGAAGCTAGAATATCCTAGATTGAAGAAGAAGCACGGCATCCGTTGGATGGACATCCAACGGCCACTCCTGCTAGAACCATGTGTTGACTATAAGTTGACAAAGCCTTGCATACGCGACAACTCTCTTTTTTGAGGGGACGCGTCAACTTAGTAAGGCCACAAGTGTGTGGCAGAGAACTTATATCCCATTTGAGATTTGTAAGAATGTACAGCCCATTTTTGAATTCTAATGGAAATTACTACAGCCCATTTACAGTTTGTTAAAAGTACAACCCATTTCAACCAACCGTTCAAAACAGAATTCAGTAAATTTCCCACATTTTGATGGGATCCGAAATATTTTTATCCCGAAATTTCTAGTCACATTAAATACAATTTCAATATAAATTTATATTACGTAAAAATCCAACGAAACATTGCGCTCGCAACAATTCATGAAATTAAAATTTTCAATATCCAAAAATAATATTTTATAAAGTAATTACGTGTTTGGTGCATTTTTTATAGTTACTGCCCAGTTTTTATAATTACATCCCATTTATTATTTCTGAAAGCCCATTTTCTTGTTAAGCCTAATGCATCCCTCCTAGGAAAGATTTGCAGCCCAGCGGGGCGGAGAATAACAACTTGACCTTGCCTGGGTATTCCTAAAAAAAAGTATAGCTGGGCTAACCATTTTCAGCTTGAAAAAAACTTAATATCTAGGCTGGATATCTGGCCTGGGCTAGACGGGCCACAGCCCGCCCAGTTAATACCTGCAGCGATGTTTTTGTTGTTGTTCAGAGGAGAAAAATTAATATATGGGCTAAACATCGAAAAACTCTGCAGTGCTCACACCTCAAAAACACAAATACTGCTCGAGCGGCTTGGTCCCAGCTGTCGGCCGCTTCTTGTGCAATTCTCTCGTTTATTGACAACTCCCTCCTTTCCGATTTATAGTGCTCAATTCAAAAATCACACCAATCAAGGTAGATGGGGAGTGGTGGAATACCTTTTGTAGTTTTGCAAAAGCACCTAATTAATGCTCCTGTTTTCCTCAAAAAATTATGTTTATCAATGCATTAATTGCAATGCATACATGCATAAAGTACATGCATTGGTCAATTTTCTCATAATACTTGCATGCAATGATTTAATGCACCTTGGAATCTGAACATGTGATGGAAAACAACACAATCGAGCCTTACAAAATGGAAAAACTAAAATTTTGAGATAAGCCCTATAAACCGGAAAGGAGGGAGTACATAGGTTGACAATGGTGTGGGACCGTGATGTCAGGAAACCAGGAGGAAGAAAAAAAATTATAGTTTTATATATATAATAAGGAGGAACTTGCGTACGTGAGACTATGGCCCTGGTGGGTCCCCATTGTCATCCTCTCCAAGTAAAGTCATCTCCTTGCCCGCGCGCGCTTTCCGCCCAAAACAGTCAGCGCCGCGAGCCCCGCTTCCTGGTGCAGGCGATTGCTCTGCCTTCAAACAACACAAGTGCCGTCCGTCCGTCCATCTACCGCCAACATTAATGACATGCGGTTGCCGAGGCGGCTACTCCGGCGCGACACGTCCATCCCTCCGCCGCCCACCATTGCTATATAAACTGCTGCCCCGGCCATAGCCGCAGTCATCCCCATATGTTCCCTTTCTCTTGTCCACACCACTACTGCCCACCATGGCTTCCTCGTGCTCCAGCGCTCTTCGGGACGGGAAGACGACGGACTACAAGGAGATGGCAGCCATTGCTGCCGACCGGCTAGCCGGCAGGCAGCCAGAGGACGATGATGTCCCAATGGAGATACTGGTAGTCGACGATCCAGAGCCAACCCCCTCCTCCACGCCATCCTCGCCGGTGCATTGCACCATGACCTTCGGCGAGGCCCGTGCCCAATATATGGACACAATGAGGCAGATGCATGAGGAGCAGTTCCGGGAGGCGTAGGCCGACGCCGCCTACAACCACCATCTCTTCCAGAAGAACCTGCAGGCGGAGGAGCAGATCGCCACGGAGCGGGCGGAGCAGGAGGGGCTGCTCGACTCGTACTGCTCCACCCATGAGGGTTGCCTCGAGCACTGGCGGTACCGCATGCGGGTGGCAGAGGCTGCGGCCGCCTACAAAGAGGGCGATGAAGCGGGAGAGGCGTTGTTTGGCGAGATCGAGGACGTGGCAGAGGACAATGCCAGCTCCGAAGAGTGCCCGCTCCACTGGCATCAATGAGGCCCTGCTCCACCGAGGCCCCGTGGCGCCAACAACGAGGCAGAGGACACCGCCGGCTCCGCTGAGGCCCCGCCCCGCCAACAACGAGGCAGAGGATATCGCCGACTCAGCCGAGGCCCACCCTATCGGCAACGAGGGGGAGGATTTCCACCGCTCCGCAGAGGCGCCGCCCGTCGGCAATGAGACAGAGGACATCGCCGGCTTCACTGAGGCCCCGCCCCGCTACCAACGAGGCCGCGCCACACAGAAAACGAGGAAGAGTAGAACACGGTAGGTCTCCGCCGCTCAGGTCCATGTAAGGCCACCACTTCTACCCTCCAGTTGAAGCCAAAGGCGGGTTGACCATTGACGGCCGTTTAGCTTTATGGCGGCAACATGGAGTCGGAGAGCTATGTTGGAGAAGAACGCTGCTTCTACTTAACTGCTGGTGCAGTTGGCTGACTGACACGTGGGCCCAACAGGCCACATATCAGTTACGCAACTGCACCTGCAGTTAAGTCACTAAAGCTTCTGTTCGGCTCTGTGGGACATAGGTGGGTAGCTTTGGTTAATTAATTATACCTCCAGCGCACCCCTTTTTAGTTGAAGAATGTGTGAAATGTAATGAAATCCGGCATGTTTATATTAAATCCGACCGTGTATGAATGAATTTATTTCGATTAGTTCGAATTCCTGTATCATTGGCATTGGATGAACATGCAAAACAATATGTACTAGCATTATTCCCAGGGTGATCACCTTGTTTGCAGCACTTTCACATGTACTCCCGCCGGTCCTTTCTAGTCTGCATACAAGTTTTGTCTGCAATCAAAGTATCTCTACTTTGACCAATCTTATAGAAAAAAGTATGCACTTTCACAATGTGCAAAGTAAAAAGGAACAGAAGGAGTACAAAGAGTTTGAGCAGCATTTTAGCGTTTCTGTACATTGCAATCAAACACACAGGGCTAGCAATTCATAGAGAACATTCAAAACAATTGGTGATTATGCATCTCAGCGACTCACATGTCAGAGGCAATATTAACTTCACAACTAAAGAATAAAGGATAATTGATCGACGCTGCTGACAGCAAAGGGCATCCCATTCAAAAATATCAAACGCATGTCTTGCTAAAATCAATGAGCAAAATTTGACAAGGTTGTCCCATTCCAAAATATCAAATGCCTACGATGTGGAATGGGCAGGGTTTTTCATCAGTTCAGACATTGACATGGCACCTCGTGCTAAATAAACCAGCTGTTCTTTTTGTCCAGTTCCAGCAAAATCAACCAAATTCGCGCGTAGCTTGTATGATTTCGCCCTTATATGTTGCAACACCTTGAACTTATCGGCACCTCCTTTCTTGTGGTGGAAATGAATGATTCAATGTATTCATGAACATTTTGTGCACTTCCCATTGAAATCAAGTTGAGCACCCCTGCTTGCACAAATACAAAAAAAGTGATTAGTATAAAGCAAACTGTACTATGACTTGATAGTTTAAACAGGCACCTACATGGTCCATGTAGAGCACACTTTTAGAAAAATGGAACTCACCAGAAAGAATCCTAGAACAACATTGTACTCGTGCATCACATCAAAAAAATGGAGATTTGTCAGTCCTTCTGAGCTGAAGTTAGTTTGGTCTTGTGGGGAGTAATGTAACCATTCTTCAACTGCTCCTTCTGATGAGAAGATAGACAGGGCTTCTTCATCCTGGAATAATCGGAACTAGTCACTTCGTGTACTCCATATTCTTCTTCAGAGGAAGATGATACTGTTGTGCAAAGACAAGAGGACAACTAAATGCTAGCATCCCTGTTTGCTCGAAAAAAAGGAAAGGAAAATTTTAAAACAACACAGATGAAGCACTTCTCAAGGAGAATACCACTTTTTCATGACAGCATCTAAACAGTAGCACAACACCAATAGAGATGACAAAGCTCAATCATATGGATGAAATCAGTGGGCGAGTACAACCTTTGTTAGGAGGCTTACTGTGTAGAGCATACAGATGAAGCACTTCTCCGGAACCATCTGTTGCTATCTACTATGGTGGCCATGCTTACTATATACTCCTCAATTAGTTTAATGTTTCCAACATCTTCTTGTGCAGTTCCACTAAATTATATGGTATCTTCAAAGAAGATCCCTGTTTGCACAAGTAGAGATAATTACATATTACATTAAGAGTGTCATCAAATCAGTGGCAAAACAATTGCTCGTTCCAGCCATAGAAATAAATTAAGATGCAAAACTATATCATTACTTGTGTCATCACAGTTCCAGTGCTTCATTACAGCACCGGGAGTTGATTTTTGTTTTTCTTCCACTTGTTCTTCCCCTTCATCACTTGGTTCATATAGACAAGCTTCGCCTTCAATGTAAGATTTGGCATGTCAATTAGGGAGCACAAGTATAGCACTAAACAATGACATTAATTTTCTGAAGAAAGTGGCAAAATACAGGCCAACAGTTGGGATATTATGGTGGCAAAATATCCTTATCTTACCTCAATGGGATATTACGGTGCACATACAGATTGGAAGTCTTGTCTCCATTTGTGGAGTTCACTAAAATCAAGCAACATTACCATACAAGTAGCACAGCATATGAAAGCACACTGCAGAATCATGTGAAAGAAGGCTAGTACTGACCTCTCATGATGCGGAATTCAAACAACTCACAAGAAGAAGACCTGAACCAAATTTGCCAGCACGGATAGGAAGTAAGATCTCCTCTTGTGTAGTTCCACTAAGATCAAGCAATCAAGCAACGTTGTCGGTGTGACATTTTGGTTGAACTGCACAAAACACTCTTAAAACAAAAGTGTTTTGTGCAGTGCAACAAAAGGTCACAATGGCAACGAGGTGAAGTAGATAACCCTGTTTACACAGAGGTGCAAAGGAAACAACTAGTGGTCAATAACGGTGGATGACACAGAAGCCAACAAAAAGAAGCATCTACCTTATCTAAATGGGAAAGAAAGCAAGACAGTAGCATTTCTCAAACGGTGGCATTGATTAATATTAACATAGAGATTATATTAACAATAAAATTCGTTAAACATGTAATTTGCTTTTAACTGTGGCATTGCATCAATTTTCCAGCGGCATTATTAGAGGGTGTTTGTTTACAGGGACATTTTGGTGTAGGGACTAAAAAAACTCCATGTCAGTCCCATCTAAACCAAACAGGAGGGACTTTTAGGGACTAAAAGTGGGCATTTTGGGACTAAAGAAAGAAGACCCCGAGGGAGTCTTTTTGGGACTTTTTCCAACAGTTGCCCCTGCCACGCATCGCACCTTGTCTCTATTAGTTCATTACTAGGGGTAACATGGTCTTTTAGCATGTCATTTAATAACCTCTAGTCCATGTTTAGTCCCTGGAACCAAGCAGGTAGGGACTAGGGAGTTTTTAACCAAACAGGGCCTTAGATTAACAACAACTAAAGAGTTGCACGGGACAGTGGACGCACCAGCACCATGTGCATCTACCGATGTACTGTGGTCATGCACAGTCTGTTGCAACAAAGAACAAACAACCAAGGAGCATATTTGTGTTGGTCCCAGTTTTGTTATCTTTAGACACCTTTCCCTATGTGAGCGCAGCAAATCTAGTCCTGCTCAAACTCTACAGCCTTGTCCCCCAAACAAAAGATCAGTTTGTTACAGATGTGCGTACTGCGTTTGTCATTGTTTTCCCTTTTCGACCAACGTAGGTGCTGGATAGCCAGTCTGTACTAGTACTTTTGCCCCTTCCTTTCCACTTTGAACCACGTCCTAGATTTATGCGATACAACTTTCCCCACTACTTTCCCCCATTCCTTTCCTCTTTTGCACCACGTCCTAGATTCATGCTATACAACTTTCCCCCTTCCTTTCCTCTTTGAACCACTTTTCCCACTACTTTCCCCCACTCCTTTCCTCTTTGAACCACGTTCTAGATTTATGGTATACATGCATCTAGAGCAATGCATGTGGAATAAGTAAATTATACCTTAAGGTTCTTGAGGCGTGGTTCGGTGGGCGACGGGACGGCGGCGAAGAAGAAGGGGTCGGAGGCCCTCCCGCGCCGCCACTGGGTGAAAGTGAACAGCTGCGCCGGTAGTGGATTCCCTCCCTCGCCGACGGCGACAGCATTAAGCCTCCTTCCCTTCCTAGCGGATGGATCCTGCCGGCTCTTTGAGCAGCAGTGAGGGAGAGAGAGGCCAACGAAGTCTTGTTTAGATCTGGAGAGGGTGAGAGAGTGTGAAGAGAGCAACTACAAGCATTGAGGCTCCAGCGTGTATATATATATACTGGAGAGAGAGTGTGAGGCATGCAAACCCAACAAAACAAGCACCGAGGCTACAACTTATACGTGATGAGGTGATTATACAGGACTACAAGATCGTATAGCTCTGTATCCATCCATTTTGACCAGTCAAACGATCCTCCTGGCACAAATTATGCTCATGTGTAGTATCGAACCCGAGACCTCAAGTTTTTTTTGAGTGGAACCCGAGACCTCTAGTTTGATGAGCGAACAGGCTAACCAACTACACAACCCTCCCGTTATGTTCAACGACAGGAAAATAACCTTTTATACATTCCTACATTCGTGTGACAAGCATGTCGTGTTTCTTTTGTGTGTGTGGGAGTCATTGGGATTTAAATCATAATCGTGTCATGTGGCTTTGGTGGTAAGACTATCCACAGTGGTGCAGAAATAATGCAGCCTTAGTCACCATACCTCTCTCCACGTAGTACGTTCGGTCCCACCAGTCAGAGGGTGAAACAAACAAATTAATAAGAAAAATTAAAAGCGCCAGCGGTGTATCTTACCTCACACATCTCAATACTGCTCGGGAACACTGTCCAATTGATCCCTCTATTCGCTCACATACTATTTTAAGTGAATCCTTATTATAACATGCACACAATTTTGGGCACTTGTATTCGACCTAAGTCAGTGTGCCACCATATCTCGTACTTACTACTCCCTCCGTCTAGGTGTAATAACTCACGTTAGAAGGTGCAGCGGGACCAAGGTGTGTGTGTGTGTGTGTGTGTGTGTGTGTTAGAGAGAGCGACAAATCGACCTACTACTATAGAGAGATGGTGTGTAGTGTACGATTTTAGCCGCGAGAGTCGGTGCATCCTCTCATTTCCAGACGTGTCTGGTAGGGACAGGCGGACAACTCCCACGCTCGCTCCTGACCAGCCTGGCCCACCCAAAGCCCCTCCATCACCCGCACGCGCTTCCTGCTTGAAACGGTCAGTGCCGCTCCAAAGAATTGGTGTCGCATTCATGCCCAGGCAGAGTGGACGAGACCTCTCACTGGCGCAAGAGTGATGGTTGCTTCGTCCGTCCAACTTACTGCTGGGTCTATGTGATTTGACGGCTCATTGGTCTTTATTACTGAAGTGGTAGGACTGTTGGATGTCCCACGCTTTTAGCGAAAGGAGGTACTACTAGATTACAATTTTCTCCATTCTTACAGCGGAGGAGTTCAAGAGTAGTGAAAACACGCAAGCTTAGTGATTACATGGACCACCTCACACTATCACCCTATTTTTCGGACACCATGCGACACCTAACTCTTTACATAGTACTCCCTCCGTTCCTAAATACTAGATGAGTCCCCATGTGTTGCCGCCGAACAGCTGTATATCTCTCTGCGTAAAATTATCGATTTCATAGAACTAAAAAGAACTCTATAACCTCATGACAAATGTGGTAGGCCAACTAAAAAAACTCCCATCATCATTTAGATCATCCCACGTAAGGAAAAAAGATTAGCCAACTCCTACTGCATAATGGGATTATATTTTTCTTTTTGACATGTTAATGGGACTTAAAAGCTCACTTACATGCATGCTACCGGTGCATGCTTGCGTGCAGACATGTTGATGTGATTTAAAACCCACTCACATGCATGCCACGGTATTTCTGCATGCTTGCATGTGGCTTAGTGCGGAGCCTCTCAACGTCTAGATCAGACGACTATTATGGACTGATTTAGTTCATCTAACGGCTACATTAATTTTGATGATGTGGCTCAAGGAGAGGATAGAGAATTCCTAGTAGTGGGGGCTAGCTATTACTAGTAGATAAGTCTTTGTAGAGATTCCACTAGGTGAACTACATACGGAACAAAATGAATGAATCTACACTTAAAATGCATCTATATACATCCGCATGTGGTTCATGGTGAAATCTCTACAAAGACTTATATTTAGGAACGGAGGAAGTACTAGTATAGTACGTACTGTAATTTATCAGCGAGATAAATTTGTACAATGCTATGAAGCTTCCAGCTTCTGTTACATGTATCTTGCATCCAAGGTTGCCCGTTGCAACATTTCATCAAATACAAAGGAGACTAACATGCATGCTATTGCATCTCAATGATTGACAGATCATAGCAAATATGTACTCCCTCCATTCCAAAATAAGTGTCTCAACTTTATGCAAACTTTAGTACAAAGTTGTACTACTACTAAAGTTGACACTTATTTTGGAACAGAGGCAGCTAAAGAAAAAAACGATCCATGCAGTCCCTAGCCCTTGAACCGTGAACCCTAACCAGGCTTCAATTTGCTGGCAACGTTCGAGCTTCCTAAGAAATGAAGTTTGCAACCTTTTGACCATCGGATCATTTTGTGCAGTTTCACCAAAATTGAGATCAGCATCCCTGTGGCAAAGAAATTGAAGAAGCGTGATTAGAATAAGATTACCGGGACTAGTTGATGAGACATAAACTCATCACAAATACAGTATGTAGAATCCAGTAGAGGTATGTGCGGGGCAAAGAAGTAGAGAACTATCCACATGGAGTAATGTGGGCAGCTGGAGCAGTGGTGCGAGCCGGCTGTAAAGGGAGTTGTACCTGAGGGACGTAGCTCAACCTTGAGGAGGGTGGCGGGAGGCGGCAACTGCCCACATCACGGTAGTGAGCAAGGGATGAAGGCAACCTCACCGGCTTTGTGAGAGAGAACGGCGGGGACCCCTGATCGGGACGTGCCGACAGTGGGTTTTCGCCGTCGGTGACAGCGACCGCATCTACACTAAGCATCCACCCCTTCCCCCAGCGGACGGGATCCACCGGGATGTTAGAGATGTGGCCACAGTCATTTTGTGCGAGAGAGTGTGAAGAGAGCAACCCCAGCAAGCAACCGTGTAGGCTGGCCCGTCCTGACTATGTATATAGTGGAGCGGTTTCCTTTTCTCTCCATATGAACCTATCATATTGCGTACGTGCCACTAAAGAAAAAAAACTTTATTTAGCGGCACCTACTACTCGTTCTCCTATAACCTTGCGCTTAGCATCTCCAAAATATTAACCTTGCGATTGGCTCTTCGCCTCTTCGGGAAGTCAAGCAATAATGGTAGTGCAGTGTATATCGTTCTGGCTGTATGAGACCGAATGAATTGCTGCACGTCCACCACGTGGGTGAGGGTCGAGGGGCGAGGGAGAGTGATACATACGGAGCAAAATGAGTGAATTTACACTCTAAAATACGTCTGTATCCATCAGTGTTTGGAGTATGTACTAGTAGTTCATATTGAAATCTACTAAAGGACATATATATTCCAAACAATATGATATAATATCTATAACGAAGGTAGTAGGAACGAGGAGTAAACGGAGGGAGTAGTAAATTTTTCTCCTCATCCTGCGAGCCACCGCGCGCATGGGCGAGGGAGCGGGTGTAAGGAGGACATTACTAAGCAAGCTTCACCTCATCCTGCGAGCCACCGCGCCCGTGGGCAGGGGAGACGGCGTACTAAGCAAGCTTCTCCTCATTCTGTGAGTTGACGGGACACATCAAAAGTACTCCGGTGCATAGAGCCTTGCCTCTAAGGTAGGCCCCACATGGTTTGCCTCTTTTTTTAACATAACGCGTCAAGTCCCAATTTGTTTGTTCACCCGTGGTAAACGATCCTCCCTCCACCAAGTGGAGAACCATTACACGTGCTAAATTACCATGTGGCCTGCCTTTTTCGTACAGAAATGAGCTCCACCATGTACCTGCGCGAGTGTGGTTGGGAAAGCGACGGGAGTACGTGCGCCGTGCATGCACCTCCTCTCTTTGTGCATGTCCCCCACCTACGTGGGTGTGTGTGAGAGATACAAACTGCGTTCGTGAGTGTTTTTTGTTTTGGGGTGGGGTGGGGGGTTGATTTGGTGAATGTATTTGTGGGAATATGTGTCGATGACATCTCAAACAAAATTTTGCATGCAATGTGTGTGAAATGGAGGCCTATCCATATCATATATAGAGGGTCGGGAAATCCACGAGAAGAGAGGGAGGGGTCATAGATATCGATAGAGTCGAAGAGAGGATCAAGTGGGTGGGTGCGAGATCGATGAAGAGAGCCATCAAAATTGTGTGTGTGTGTGTGCAAGTCAAAGATATAGGGCGACTGACCTATCGAAATGTCAGAGGGCACATGTCAAGTCTGTGTGTTGCAGGGAGACATGACTAGAGGCTCGATGTATCGATGTGTGTGGGGGGAGGGGTGGGGGAGGGGTAGGCAGAGGCCTAACTATAGAGGTAGAACGACTCGTATATGTGTTGAGAAGGAGAGACCCAGCTATGTCTTGAGGGAGATCGGTCGACATCCATACATAACTGAAGGACGGGAAATATGATGGGACAGAGAGAGAGAGAGAGAGAGAGAGGGAGGGAGAGGGGTAGAGTGCTGGATGGGTGATGGAGTTGCTTCTCGAAGATGGTGGGAGAGGCCTACTAGACAAACTGAGGGTGGAACTGCAATGTTATCAATAAGAGTGGGGATGTGTTTCTGTGTGTGCCTGTGCGTGATAGATCTGTCGGGACGCATCCATGGATGATGAAGGGGAACCATGTGTTTGGTAAGCAAACCTAACTAGATCGGTAGATCAATTGTTGTTTGTCGGAGGAAGGGAGAGACATAACTAATGAGGTAGATCGATCGACGCGTGGGTAAAAACGAGTTATAAGGACCTAGCTAGCTATATGTATAGCGAGAGATCGGTCGGTGTACGTCCATTTGTTAGAGGCAAATAAGGCCCAGCGAGACGGATAGACAGAGAGAATGGAGCTAGGAGGTGGTGCGAGAGGCCCAGCTACTAGCTAGATAGGGGGAGGAGTGTGCGGTTGTGAGATCGATGAAAAGAGGGGCGAGAGTTTACACGTGTGTGTGACCGTATGAGAGACACGAGGCAAGGACACATAAAGGAGGAGATTGAAGGTGCGTGTGTATGTTGTAGGCAGGCATCGCTGGAGAGGTTTATCGATCGGTGTGTGTCGGAAAGGAGTTGTGGAGACTCTGGGAGAACGACCTAAAGAAAAAAATGAATGTGCCCGGTGGATAGAATGCCGAGGGAGGGGGAGGGCGAGGAGGGCGTGTGCATGCACGAGAGAAAGTTAGTGGTAGCTACAAAGGTTAGAGGATTGTGTGGGTGTAAGAGACTAACAAAGATCATAATTTGATATGAAAGCGGATTCATATATTTGAATAGGAGATCATAGTGTTTTAAACATATGCATGCATGAATATAGCGGTGATACACGTGCTGTGCACATGTTATACCATAATGTGATAATGCATGGCGTTTGCAACTCACAGCTAAATGTCGAACAATCTAAACCATACTATACATCAAACAATCTCACATTTTATTTGAATTTGTGATAATGTGTGGCGTTTGCAGCTTACAACTAAATATCGAACAATCTAAACAATACTATATATCGAACATTCTCACATTTTATTTGAATTTGTGGTAATGTGTGGTGTTTGCAACTCACATCTAAATACTTGTAGGCGTAGGGGGCGGGGCACCATACATAATGTGATAAACACATTATACATATGAAAAATGGTTTAGATTATGAAGATCTAGCTAGAGCTAGAAATGTAATGTGATTTGAAATCAACATAAGGTGGATTCAAAAAATCGAGTTCGAGTTCATATAGTACACATAGTTCATATGTAACTCGAGACTAATCATGTGGTGTGCTGTGAAGATAATACACAAATGATGGTTTAACTTGACAATAATGATTATTGTAGATCTTATTAAAACAGAGAAACGAATTCAAATGCTTTGACTTCACAACAATCATTACTGTAGATCTTATTCAAATAGAGAAACGAATTCAAATTTAGTTCATATTGAAGCGGTAGTATATACGTCTGGAATGCACTAAAACGTTCATTTGAATAGTAGGTTGCATGCATTATACACATAGCAAAATATTTAATTTGAACATAACATGAATTCAAAGTTTTGAATGACATTTGTAGTGGGCATTGATTTGGTATAGTACATGTTAGGCTTGTTCGGAAATTTCAACCCGCGGCTTGTTAGCC
This sequence comes from Triticum aestivum, assembly GCF_018294505.1. Classification (NCBI taxonomy): domain Eukaryota; kingdom Viridiplantae; phylum Streptophyta; class Magnoliopsida; order Poales; family Poaceae; genus Triticum; species Triticum aestivum. The sequence continues at coordinate 262,541,998 of NC_057804.1, read as the reverse complement.
CGAAATATTGAAGATATATCTTCGTCTCGTCGTGCTCCGACAACTCCCTCCATCTCAACCCGCGCCTTGCTATCCCGAAATTACAACGCGCGCGAAAACTCTCACCTCCTGTGAAATCCCGACACGCGAAATGCCTGTGGTAGCCCTGAACCGAAAGAACCGCCTCAAATCGGTGGGGGTACTTCTGTAACTTACCCCACATTTCGGACAAGCGCGTCCCTAAGCCATGGTTCCCCACTGCCATCCTATCCGCCCACCCATTCATACACTGAGGCTGCGAAAACCCGCGACGAAGCCCCACACCCTGCTCCGTCCGCCACCCAGCCGGAGCCTCTTCCCCAACAACGTCATCCACAGCAACACATCGACGTCCCTCGTCCACCGTATCGGATGACGATCCGTCGTCGATCTCGTCGTCTCGCCGGTTCAGCCACCCTGTCCTCCACCTCCAAGGAGCTTCCCCGACATTCCCCTCGTCTTTCGTGCCACCTCCATTTCCACACTACCGTCTTCACCTGCACCACCGGAAGAGCATCATCATCACCATTTCCTCGGATGAAGCTGCGGCCTAATCGGCGCCACCAAAGAGGTTGTACACTAATCGCCGCATTTTCTTCTTGATTCGATCTCACCGTGCTGCCGGCAATCGGTCCCGAGCCGACATGGCGCGACTCCATCCACGGCGGCTTCGCCGGCCACTTCCTCCACGGCGTCGCTCCCTCGGCGACGTCCACATCAGTAGGAGCTGCTGCTGCTAGCTCTCGCTCGCTCTGCTCTGGTCCCCTGCCTGGTCTGCTCTATTGCTCTTGCTCGCGCTGCTGCTCTCGCTCTTGCTCTTGCTTGCGATGCTGCTCCGATTTAGCTACACTTCAGTCGACTGAATCGACTTTTGGGTCAGTCGATTTTCAAGGGGTGGGGAGCTCGCCAGGGTCAAGGAAGAACCAACCGCAGTGGGGAGGGGGGCTCGCCGAAGAGGTACCCCACTATCTATCTTAGGGTTCAGGGTGGGGGCGGTGGTCACCGGCGGTGGCGGGGCAGTGGTGTGGGGATCGCCAGAGAAAAAGCTCGGCATGGGGGGGGGGCTAGAGGGATGGCCGGGGCGGCGGCGGACCGACGGTGGGGAGTGTTTTCGGGGCGGGCGGGGCAGCGCACCACCGGCCGCGGGCGGCGGGGTGCTGCTGTTTGGCCGGTGGTGGCTGGTGGCTCAGGGGGGTGGAGGTTGAAGATGAACTACAGGCCCTTGATTTCGTATCCAACGGCTGCAAATTCGACTGAGCAGAGATGAAAAAGTGAGTCGACCGACGTGTAGCCTCACCTTTCTAGTGCGTTCAGTTTCGACAGCAAAATTCAGTTTCGACAGCAAAATTCAGTTTCGACAGTTAAGTTCAGTTTCGACAGTTAAGTTCAGTTTCGACAGTTAAATTCAGTTTTGACAGTTTAGTTCAGAGATGAGCGGCTGATGTGTTTTACATCTAGCACTTTGTGGTTATGTATTTTACGTCATGTATTGGAGATGGTATTAGAATTCCACTCAAGTTAACATTGTCTATCTTGTCCTGCTTCAGCCTCGGCGTCGTACAACTCACCGGAGCTGCTCCACCGACGAAACCCTCCATCACAGTGGAGCAGTACCTCGGGCTCCATCTCCAGACGCCTAAGATCTTCTTCCCCTCCTCCGACAGCCAAGTTAGCCGGAGCATCCTCACCGGCCAACCCAATCACGCTGAGATCGACATGGCTTCGCCAAAGAGGTTGTACACTTGTTGCATCTCTTTTTTACTCTACATGTTATATATATTGTCCACTGAGCACACGTAGTAACGGGAAATATGATTATTTTATCCTACTATATGACAAGCTGTGAGGTACCAGGCAACTTAGCTTTCCGTGATGGACTCTCTTGAATGCCATCATAATTTATCTCTGCGCATTTGAGCTGTGCATTTGTCGATGGCCCTAGGACTTGAGATAGTAGGGTAGTGGCCTGGGTCCAAAGTAATAGAAGTAGCACAAAAACATTTTTTTAGTGTAGGCTTTTCCTTGCTCAAGCCTACCTACTAGAATCACCAATTCTTGAAAGGAAAATTGAATGAAAAACATAGGAATTGGGAAGTTTCCTATGGTACTACTATTCATGAATTTGGTTCAAAGGAATGGAGCAAAGGAAAACTGTAGGATTTGTTCCTTTAGTGTCTCCTTCAAAGAAAAAACGTAGGAATTTTAATTTTCACTTGTCCTCCTTTTCAAATTCCTATTCATGAAGCACAAGACTAAGAGATAGTGGCATAATAGCATTATAACCGTACATTTTCTTGTGGTTTGACTTAATCTCACCATGCTTCTTTGCATCTTGTGATCTTCCAATTGTTGTGAATCAAACACCCAGATTGGCAGAAATCCCGTGTTTTTAAATTCTTTGTTTTGCACGTGCATTCCTATCCTATTCCTGTCTATTTCCTATCCCTGCATTGTTGGAATCCTCAAATTCAAATGAGCCCTTAAAGCATTACTTCTCTTACATATAGTTGTCAAAGAAAACCTTGCGTGGTTTGTCTCGCTCCTGCTGCGTCGTCGTCCACCCCAGCTCAGTTGCTCCAATGACAGAAGGGTCCAGCACAGCAGGGATCCGGCCTCCATACTGTCTTTCGCCGCCTCAGGTCTTCTTCCCCACTGCCGGCAGCCATGAAAACTACATTACCATCATTAACCGAGCAGATGACCTCGAGGACTACACGGGTCTGCAAGGGAGGTTGCACTCTTTGGTGTCTGCTTACGTTATGCATCACGTAATATTACATGCTACTTTATCGTCCTATTCACCGATTAGACTCAGAGTCAGCTCCAAACTAATGGTCAAACTTGTGTTTTTAGAAGTGTTGTGGGGTACATATCGGGGCCGCTCAATAGTATCTATCGACTATCTTGTTAATCTCCAGTGTCTACTATGAGTTTCATGTTGGGTGGGAAACAAACAGTAAAGAAGCCATTATCTGTATTTTTTAACTGAAGCCATTATCTGCCTGCTATTATTGGTTATGGGTCTATCCACAGGTTGCTACCATCACTCTGGATTTCTGCATGCACTCCTTACATAATCTCACTATCTTTTATTCCTATGCATGACAGTTATTGTAAGCAATGGAACTGAACATGTAGAGCAAAATAGACGAGCCTTACGTGGCAATAAAATTTCATGCAGACGTCGCTCCATGGTAGGCGCAAAGGCAGCCCCCCTCCACGCATTTCAGATTGTAATCGAGAGGAAGATATCTGTTCTGAGGGGGATTCAGAAGGAGAAGACAACTCCTATTTATCCCCTGAGGTCTTCGCTCTAACTTGGCATGCTGATGTTGGTTATATCATGCATATGGTGCCTTGCATTGCTTACTTTATACATCAAATATGTAATCTACTTAGTTTAGACATCCTTTGTGCGAATGCCATCTGTTTAGTTTATTCATCGTTTATGTGAATTATGCAACGCCATCTTGTTTAGCCAGGCATCATATATGTGAATTTTGCAATGCCATCCTACTTAGCCAGTCATCTTATATGTAAATTATATCATGCCATCCTTTTTTCGTTACATATTACATTTGTCAACAATGTTAGTACATCCAACTTCTCTTCGTGTGCATCAGCCATTTGACACGGTGATGGAAAATTCTGGAGTGAAAACATGGTCTTCAGAACAGACTATGCTATCTGACGATGTGCATATCTCGCTGGTTACGGATAGCTCCTCGGAGGAGGATTCAGAGACAGATGAACAGTCCTATTCGCCCCCCCCCCCCGAGGTGTATGCTCTAACTTGGCAGGGTTATGTTGCTCATATCATGCGTATGGTGTCTCGCATTGCTATGTCATTCGACATGCTTTGTGTGAATGCTACTTATTCAATGTCTAATTACCATATATGTGAATTATGCATTGCCATGTTGTTGCAAGACATTATATATGTGAATTATACAATGCTATCTTGTTGCAAAGGCATTATATATGTGAATTATGCAATGCCATGCTGTTTAGTCAATCATCATGTATGTGAATTATATCATGATATCATTTTTTTGTATTACGTGTTACATTTGTCGACAACGTTTGTATATTCAACTACTCTTCCTATGCATCAGCCATTTGAAGCGGTGATGGAAGTATTTGGGGTGAAAACAAGGTATTCAGAGCAAACAATGCTACTTGCTGAAGCAGACATCTTGCTGGTTATAGAGAGCTCCTCAGAGGAGGATTTAGAGACTGATGACCAGTCCTATTTCCCCCTGAGGTCTATGCTCAAAATTGGCAGGGTTATATTACCCATGTCATGCATGTTGTCTTGCATTGCTTAGTTTTTACATCATATATGGATTGCCATCTGCTTACTTGCTTACTATATAAATCATATACTTGAATTATATCATGCGATCATGTTTACATAGTACATACACATCATCTATCTGAATTATGGCATGACAACCCATTTAATAAACACATCATATAGTTATATCATCTCATCATGTTTAGTGTTTACAGTCATCATATTTTGAATTATGGCATTCTATCCGTGAATGTATGTGAATTATGGCATGCCAACCTATTTAATAAGGTACAATTGCATGTTTACCCCTAGTTGGTTCCTACCCACGGGTTTTGCCCTTACTTTTCGAGCTCGCTCAGTTTTGCCCTTACTTTTTCCATTGAGTTCCCTCGAATGCCCTTTGACCGTTTGACCAAAACTTTGAAAATTCATAACTAATTCATACGAACTCAGAAAAATGCAAATAAGATATCAAAATTTTCATATAAACATTACCTTTATGGGCATATCATTTGCATTCAAGACAAAAGCATCATTTAAATTACCCGAGGTAATTAATGTTATTAACATTATCGAAAATAAATTGGTATAAACAATATATTTTTTTCATGAATAAAAATTACATGCAACTGTAGGTGTTGTTTTCTGAACATCCTGATAACTTATTTGCATTTTTTTTGAGTTTGTATCAACTTGTTATGAATGTTCTAACGACTTTTACCATTATTTGGAAACTTCATAACAAGTTGATACGAACTCAGGAAAATGCAAATAAGGTATCAGGATGTTCAGAAAACATCACCTACATTTGCATATAATTTTTATTCACGAAAAATATATTGTTTATACCTATTTATTTTTAATAATGTTAATAACATTAATTACCTCGAGTAGTTCAAATGATGCTTTTGTCCAGAATGCAAATGATATGCCCATAAAGGTAATGTTTATCTGAACATTTTGATATCTTGTTTGTATTTTTTTGAGTTCATATGAATTAGTTATGAGTTTTCAAAGTTTTGGTCAAAGGGTCAAAGGGCATTCGAGGGACGTCGATGGAAAAAGTAAGGGCAAAACTGAGCAAGCTCGAAAAGTAAGGGAAAAACCCGTGGGTAGGAACCAACTAGGGGTAAAAATGCAATTGTCCCATTTAATAAACACATTATATAGTTATATCATGTCATCCTGTTTGCATAGTCATCATATTTTGAACTATGTCTTTCCATCTTTTTTAGTTAGCCATCATAATGTGAAATTGTGTCATGCTATCCTGTTTAGTTAGCCATCATATATGTGAAATTGTGTCATGCTATCCTTTTTGGTTAGACAACATAAATATGAATTATTTCATGCCCTCTTTTATTCCCCACTATCCATTGCACCTGTCTATCATACAATGTCTATACTTTAAATTACTTTTCTTGTTTATCAACAATTTGAATTGGAGAGGGTGATGGCAGTATCTAAGGGAGTAACAACACGGTCTTTAGAAAAGATAGTGCTACCAGTTGATGCAGATAGAACCACGGTTGTACTTGCCCAAGGACCAGATCCACCACACATAACCCAGACTCTCACAGATTGTACCCCTACCCAGTTGGACAGAGAACCAGCTACACCCCTTCTAACCCCAACCCCGGCAGATAGTAACCCAATTCTAGTTGACACAACACCGTCTACACCACAGAGCACCCAAACATGAGCAGTTAGTAAGGGAATTGCAGTGCCCAAAGCACGAGGACCACCACTCCGGATCCAAACTCAACGCTTAATGCAGAAGAAGATTTGTTCTCATGTTAGGTTTTGTAGCTATGGTTCATAGTCCTTTGCTCTTGCATTACTATATTTACTCATACCAACTATTTTCAACTTTGAAGGATGGAATTGAAACTCCAATGGCACAACAGGTATGTTTCAAACCTATTTCTTTAACTTGTTTGCTATTGTAACCTGCTCTATGTTGATTTCAGTTTCAATTGAATAAACAGTTATGTTCTCATGTCATGCACATTAAAAGTGTTGTTATTGCTCTGTAGTTTCCCACACTTATATTCTGTCTATTCTGCTTTGTCTTGAACAAATATTATTTCAACTGTGTCTCTATCTAGATTTGGCAACAAAAACTAGAATGATATAGACCATAAAGTGACCATGGTACATAGATATATGTTTGTTTCGTGCTGTTATCCTGTCCACTTTACTACTGAACTCATTTACCAAAATGAGTTTCATATACAACATGGTAAACCTATGATGTGTCTGCTTGTTTCTCTTTTAGAATGCGGACAAAATACTAGAGAACAGTACCGCATTATGAAATGGTAAAGGAAGTAATGCAGATAAGGTTCAAGATAGTGAGACATCCCTGTTGGTCTCCAAGAAAGCTGATAAAAACTATCTTGACGACTGTGAGAGAACACAAAAGTCCTATCTTGATGTAGTGTTCGAGTTACTGGCCACTACTGCTGGCACAAGCTCTTCGAACTCGCTGCCTGAATCAGTTCGTCTTCTTGAGTCTCAACTTCAAGCTGAAAGACATCGATCAGATGTGCTGCGATAGGAAGATGAAGGACTGAGGAAGTCCCTGCAGAATTCAGATGCATATTTCCTGGTGCAACAGCAAGCACTGGAGGATTTAAGCGCCAAACAAGAGAAAGTTAATAAGCTTGCTAAGCATCTTGCCAGCATTATGGGTACCCAGGATATTGTTTCTTGAGATCTTCTGAAGTGGTTTCAGTTCTGGATTTGTTTTGCTGCGGCGTTTATTTGCGCTGGTCGCCAACTTTGACAACAAGTGTATATGATATGCTGCTTTGTTCCCTATATTTGCACTGGTGGCGAACTTTGATGCCCAGTGGATGTAATATGTGTAATAGCCATGATAGCCTAGCGTTAGTTGCTTGCTTATTTATTTCCTTGTTGTCTTGTTTATTTGTTTGCTTGTAGTCATTGCAGTTCTTTTTCCGTGGTTTGCTAGTGGCTGCAATAACCTATTTTTTAAAACTAGGCCACAATAACCATGGGCTAATATTTACTATAGTGACACTGGGCCTCCTACGAGCCGTAGAAACAGTGGGCCTTCTATGGGCCATAGAAACAATGGGCCTTCTACGGGCCGTAGAAACAATGGGCCTTCTACGGGCCGTAGAAAAAATGGGCCTTCTATGGGCCGTAGAAACAATGGGCCTTCTACGGGTTGTATCATCAATGGGCCTTATACGGGCCGTATGATCGATTGGCCAAACATGGGCCAAACATACCGCATTATGGCTGTAAACGGGCTAGAGTTGGAATCGTCCGTTCATGGGCCGACCATAACGGGCCATCATTAATAGGACTAATTTATGATGCTATGAAAGCGGCCCAACATACTAACGAACCACAAATGGGCCGACTGTAACCACGGGCTGAATTTGGCCCACAAGCAAAAAATGACAGTAACGGGCCGTAAGTAAATGAATGCTGGAAATGAGCCCAAGAATAGATAGGCTCTGAGAAGGCGGAAAGATAACATGGGCTGGAAACGGCCCAACGGAATAATGGGCCGTTAATGGGTATAAAGTGATACACTATTCATTACGGGCCAGTTTCAGCACGGGCCGTTAATGGGTGTAAAGTGATACACTGTTCATTACAGCCAGTTACAAAGGGCCTTAAATGGGTCGAAAGATGTCATGGGCCATACATGGGCCAGAAGTGAAAACATGCTGGAATCATATTGGATGGCCCATATGATGCTACTGGGCCTAATTCGAATAGGGCATAACGGGCCTTGGGTTAGTGGGCTGTAAATGGGCTATATGCGAACAGGCTTTCCATGGGCTGGCCCGCCACCTTTTGACCAAGTCAAATAGGCCGGCCTTTTCACAGGAATGAGCCTCTATTGGGCCGTGCCACATGTCGACGTATCAGTACGGTGGGGCGGTGAGGCCTGCGCAACAGCACAGCCGGCCGCTGGGAGGAGGGAGCAGGTAGTCCCACCGGTGCTTGTTTGAGCGGTTGGAGCAGGAAGAGCAGAGATTGAAGAAGCATGACGGTCGTTGGATGGTCATCCAACAGTCACTGTTTGTGCGTCAACCTTTTTTTAGGAAAGCCTCAAATATGTGGAAAACAGCATACAACCCATCTGACATTATTTCTAATAATTTACAGCCCATTTGCTAATTCTTAAGGTTTTGTTTGGAGCCCATATTCTTTTTGTTAGTATTACAACCCATATTGTGGCCACGGTTAAAAAATTATACGAAATTTTGCATATTTCAGTGCGGTCTGAACTGTTTTTAATCCCGAAATTTCGACTCACATTCAAACTGATTTTAAAAATAAATGTATATCAATATAAAATCCAACAAATTCTCCACGCATAAAAATTAATGTAATTTAAAATCTCGAAATGAAAAAAAGATATTTGAAACTAATTGCCAGTTTGATGTGTTTTAAAAATGTACAACCCATTTCTCATTACTGATAGGCCATTTTCTCGGCCAACCGAATGAAGCTCTCCTCATCTTGAAAGATTTGCAGCCCAACAGGCCTGACAAAGCGACTTACTTGGCAAATCACAAAAAAATTGGGTTGTGGCCTTGGACCCAGCTGTCAGCATCTCCACATACAGTACTCTTCCGATGGAAGTCGGTCGTTGACCACATTGACCACGCCACGCCGAGAGCACCAAGGTGGTGGACGACGGCGAGGCCTAGGAAGGGGACAACGAGGAGCCGGGGAAGACGCGGCAGTGGATGCCCACGTGGAGAGTAGTACGAGGGTTCACTGGTTCGGCTGCGGCGTGAGGCTGCTGTCGCCGCAGAATAACAGGGGTGTGGGTGAGTAGAGGGATACCCTGGGCCAGCGGTGGTAGTAGTAGGGGGCGGTGAGGCCTCCGCGGCATCACAGTCGGCCACGATAGGCAGGAGCATGCGGCACGACCGGTGCTGCTTTGGGCGGCTGGAGCAAGAAGACCAGAGGTTGAAGAAGCACTATGGTCGTTGGATGGACATCGTACGATCACTAGAGCTAGAATCGTTCATATTGACTAAGTTGACAAAGCCCTCCGTCCTCGTCAACTTAGTAGGCCCACAAGTCAGCCACCCACTATGGTGGTTCCCAGCTAGCAGGGGGTATTCATTTTTGGGTGCGTAATAAGGAGACACTTCCTTGCGTGCGAAGATATAGCTGGTGGGTCCGACCTGTCAGCGGGGGGACGTTTTTTTCATGAAATACAGAAGCCCTTCCCATGTACAGTGCACGTACAGTGCGTAATAAGGAGGAACTTTCCTTGCGTGCGACCATGGACCTCGTGGGTCCCAGCCGTCAGGCTCTCCACGTACAGTCCTCTTCCGATGACTCTCGTATGTTGACCACGCCGCGCCGAGCGCACCGAGGCGGTGGACGACGGCAAGGCCCCAGACTAGAACGACCTGGAGATGGGGAAGACGCGGCAGTGGAGTCGCAGACGGAGTGGAGTGGGAAACTTGACTGGTTCGGGTGCGGGGTGGGCCTACACTCGGCAGAGAATAACAGGAGGTGCGGAGTGGAGGGATGGCCTGGCCGTCGGCGGGGTAGCATTTTGCTGAGGAGCACAAAACAACACCGCTGGACGCTGAAGGCTGGAGCAGGCGGTTCCGGCAGCGCTGGGGGAAGAAGACGAGAGATTGAAGAAGAATCCCGGCCATTGGATGTAAATCCAATGCCTTCTTAGGCTTCGACCTACTGGCCCACATGTCAGCCAGTCCATTTGTTTTTTTGGTCCATTTGGTGGGCTGGGTGAAACAATGATGTAGCATCTATGCAGCCCGTTTAAATCCCATTTGCATTTTTCTTGAAATCTGCGGACTTGCTGGGCTGGGTGAAAATATCATGTTGGGCTAGACGGAGAAATCTTATAAAAACATAAACACATGATTGAACGTCAGTAAAATCTTTGCAAGCTGATGTACGCAATCACTAGGAGTTAACTTGGCAAGTTATATATAAACAATTATTATTATTGTTTTGTAAGAACTTTCAACTTACAAAATAAAATATCATTTTAATTTGATGAGTTAATAGTACGTGGGGTATTATTATTTTTTATGCTAGACGTCGGACAGTTGAGTTGGTTCTAGGGGAAAGTACTGGGAGAAAACTCAGTTTACATCGAAAAAGAAAGTGGGAGAAAATTCAGAGACCTGCTGGGTCCATCTGAGGAGAGGAATATGTTGGGAGGAAGGAGATTCAAAGCACGGCAGCCGAGTGAACTAGTTTTTTTTACGGACAAGTGAACTAGTTTACATACATTAGCAAATAGCCACTAAAAAGCAATCAGGTTAATGGGTTCTTAAAAGAAGTATTTCGGACAAAACAGATAATTATGACACATAGGCTAATGCATGAAACACTCAGATGATAAAGGTGCTTATAAACAGATAAAGTACAACATCTAGACCTTCTTGGCATGCTTGATCATGACGCTGCGGCTGTCCGTGTACTCGTTGGTTATGGGAAGCAGACACACTCTCATGTCCAAGATCTGCCTATACATGTCGTAGCATGCGTATGCGTCCTTGGCCACTGTAACGCCCCGAGACCGACGCTCCAGAAGACTTCCAGCTATTCCGAGTTCCTCCGTGTGTTTTTTATTTGTGCTTGCTCTATTTATTTTTGCATTGCATCATGTCATCATGCAGTCATCTCTTAAATCTTTTGCAACTCTCCCAAATAAATTGTATGGATTTTTCGATCCATTTAAATCGAGGGATATTCACATGGTGATTTCTCTTTAAAACATATTCAAAGTCTCCTACTATTGTTAGGGAGCTATATTAAATATTCCACTAATTCGGAATCACCCATAAACACACTTGCAAAATAATTTCGTTCCTTTTCTGCTTCAAGTTTGGTCTCCAAACCTTGCCCATATATTCTTTCTTGTTTTTTCCGAAGCTTCCCCAAAAATCACAACATTTTTGGACCTTCCCTTTACCTAGTCCTAGTTCAAACCTATTGAATTAAATTCAAATGATTTTGAATTTAATCTTGCAATCTTGCTCACTTCTATTTTCTTGGGACTAGCGCATTTTTGTGAGTCCAAGAATATTATTTGCATGTGCTAATTCTTTGCCTATCCTTCTCTTTCTTTTCTTTCTCTTTTTCTGTTTTGTTTTAAATGGGAAAATGAGAGAGAGAAGAGAGAGTGCAGCCTGTAGCCCAGCCGGCCTCTAAGCCCAAGGCCCAGCCGCCCCCACCTTTCCCCGTAACCCTAGCCCGAACCACTCTCCCTCCCATCGATCCCCATCTCTTCCTCTGGCCGCCGCACTCATCTCTCTCCCTCGATCCCCCTCCTCATTTCTTCCTCGTCGCGCCGAACCAGGGAGACGCCGCCCCCGCGCCCTGTCTTCCTCCTCGCCCTGCGCGCCCGACGCTGCCCCGCGTCCTCAACTCCGGCGGCCACGTGCCCCTCCTCGACCTCGCCGCCGACAGCAGCAGCTGCTGCACCCTCGCGCCGAGCGCCGCCCCTTCGCGCCCCTCTGTCGTTCGCCTCGGGCTCCTCCGACCTTCCTCGCGCCCGATCTGCTCCAAACCGCGCCACCGGCCAAGTTCCTCGACCTCCGCGTCGTCCCGGAGTCCCTCGCCCACCGCTGCACGGTCTAGTCGTTGCTTCTCCGAGCTGCGTCTGTATGTCGACGCCAAGTTTCGTTGCCTACTCGCCGCCATCGCCTTAGCAGGAGCTCCGCCTCCCCTGCTTCATGCCAAGGCCAACACCGGCCACTTCTTCCAACCGCTGCTCCGCCTCCATCGAGCTCCATCCCCTGTTGTCACTGGATCGCCAAGATGCAACCCCGACCCCGTCGGCCCCTTCCTCGTACAACGCTCAAGCCTTCATGCCCGAGGCCTTCGTCATCTCTCTGTGTTGCGCTGCGTGCGACCCTGTCAGCCACATGGTCGCCACCTCTGCAGCCTCCTGCTGCTGTTTCATGCACCTTCGCTGCCGGTTGGCGTTGACGCAAGACCAACGGCTTCATCGTCGTTCGCCTACATGCCCGAACCTCGAAGATCCCGTGGAACGCCAAGTACCACTATCCATCTCCGAGGATTTCTCCAAGTACCGCACCGAAACCGCCAAGTACCACTACGATTGCGGACGCCAAGACCGGACCAACAAGTACCCCGATGACCGTCGAGACCGCCAAGTTCCACTATCGCCGACATGTACGACTACACCACGGTCACACGTGAACGACTACATGGATACGACAAGTTCCTCTCCGAAACGTGTACCTCTACCGACGACCCTGGACATCTACGAAACGAACGTGTACAACTACCGTCGCCGTGTACAACGACTACCTCCACTACGGCCCGTGAACGCCTACTTCCTCTACACCGCTCCGAATGCGAACCGTCTCGTTTGAACGCTTCGAAGGTATAACCCGAAACGACCACCGTTGACCGAATGCACGTTGTATGAGATGCCCGTGTTTGCACCATGTCCGAATTGTTCCTTGCACGTTCGCCGTAAGCCATGCCACCATTATGTGGGACACCCGGAATCCGGGATCACCCCACCATCCATGCACGCATCCGCACGCCTCCTTTTGCACCGGTATCTCCGTGAGCTACCGGAACCGATATGTTGCCGTGGCATCATTTTCGGATATGTTGCCGTGGCATCATTTTCGGATATGTTGCCGTGGCACCATTTTTTGTTTCGCCGCCGTGGCACCCTTTTTGTTTCGCCATGGTGACCAAATGCTTCATAACATGCTCATGTCAACATTTTCATAAAATTGCATAAAACTTGTATATGTCATCCGCATCATGATAACAACATTTAAAATGTTTAAACTTGTTGTTGCATTAAATTGCTAAATGCATATGGGGATTTACCGGATTTGTTGTTTTTATATCCGGCCCCATTTAAAATGTTTAGATGGTATAGTTTATATTATGCTTCATCTCTTGCCTTGTTTAACAATATTTAATATTGATGGGTACATAAACGAGAGATAACTAAATAATTGATGTGGTGTTCCGTCAACATGCACCTCGTTGCATATTGAGCTCCACTTAACTTGTAGTATTGTTTGTTGCACTTTGCCATGCCATGCCTCATTAAACCGGACATGCATCATACTTGTTTGTGCATCATGACTTGTTTATGCTTGTGTGTTTACTATGTTGTTTGTTTCTTTCCGGGTTGCTTCTCTCGTTAGCTTCGGTTTCGTTCCGGAGTTGTGAGGATTCGTTCGTCTTCGTCCGTTTGTCTTCTTCATGGACTCTTTCTTCTTCCTTGCGGGATTTCAGGCAAGATTATCATACCCTCGAAATCACCACTATCTTTGCTATGCTAGTTTGCTCGCTCTTGCTATGCCAATGCTACGATGCCTACCATTTGCTTGTCAGCCTCCCAAATTGCCATGTCAAACCTCTAACCCACCATGTCCTAGCAAACCGTTGATTGGCTATGTTACCGTTTTGCTCAGCCCCTCTTATAGCATTGTTAGTTGCAGGTGAAGATTGAAGTTTGTTCCTTGTTGGAACATGGAGATGTTGTTCCTTGTTGGAACATGTTTACTTGTTGGGATATCACAATATATCTTATTTAATTAATGCATCTATATACTTGGTAAAGGGTGGAAGGCTCGGCCTTATGCCTGGTGTTTTGTTCCACTCTTGCCGCCCTAGTTTCCGTCATATCGGTGTTATGTTCCCGGATTTTGCGTTCCTTACACGGTTGGGCTATAATGGGAACCCCTTGACAGTTCGCCTTAAGTAAAGCTCCTCCAGCAATGCCCAACATTGGTTTTACCATTTGCACTAACAACCTACCACCTTCCCTTGGGTTCTGCAGACTCAAGGGTCATCTTTATTCTAACCCCCCCCCGGGCCAGTGCTCCTCTGAGTGTTGGTCCGAACTGAGCTGCCTGCGGGGCCACCTCGGGGAAACTTGAGGGTTGGTTTTACTCGTAGCTAGTCTCATCTGAGTGTGCCCTGAGAAAGAGATATGTGCAGCTCCTATCGGGATTTGTCGGCACATTCGGGCGGTGTTGCTGGTTTAGTTTTACCCTGTCGAAATGTCTTGTTGTACCGGGATACCGAGTCTGATCGGAATGTCTCGGGTGGAGGTCTATTCCTTCGTTGACCGTGAGAGCTTGTGATGGGCTAAGTTGGGACACCCCTGCAGGGTATTATCTTTCGAAAGCCGTGCCCGCGGTTATGTGGCAGATGGGAATTTGTTAACGTCCGGTTGTAGAAAACCCGAAGTTGACCTTATTTAAAATACATCAACCGCGTGTGTAACCGTGATGGTCTCTTCTCGGCGGAGTCCGGGAAGTGAACACGGTGTTGGAGTTATGCTTGACGTAGGTTGCTATAGGATCACTTCCTGATCATACTTTTATCGACCGTGCTTTGCCTTCTCTTCTCGCTCTCATTTGCGTATGTTAGCCACCATATATGCTAGTCGCTTGCTGCAGCTCCACCTCATGCCTTTACCTTACCCATAAGCTTAAATAGTCTTGATCTCGCGGGTGCGAGATTGCTGAGTCCTCGTGACTCACCAGATACTTCCAAAACCAGCTTGCAGGTGCTGATGAGTCTGTGCAAATGACGCAACCAAGCTCAGGAGGAGCTCGATGAAGATCTTGTCCTTTGTGTTGTTTCCGTTCTAGTTGATCAGTAGTGGAGCCCAGTTGGGGTCGATCGGGGACCTTTGTCGCATTTGGGGTTCTTCTTTTATTTTGGTTCCGTAGTCGGACCTTGATTGTATCTGGATGATGTAATGCTTTATTCATGTAATTGTGTGAAGTGGCGATTGTAAGCCAACTATGTATCTCTTTCCCTTATGTATTACATGGATTGTGTGAAGATTACCTCACTTGCGACATTGCTTTCAATGCGGTTATGCCTCTAAGTCGTGCTTCGACACGTGGGAGATATAGCCGCATCGAGGGCGTTACAAGTTGGTAATCAGAGCCTTCCCCGACCTTAGGAGCCCCACTGCTTGATCGTTTTTAGCGGCTGAGTTGTGTCTAGAAAAATGTTTTGAGTCCTTTAGGAATTATATATATCGGAGAGTTTAGGAATTCTTTTTACTCCCCAGTCTCTTCATCGCTCTGGTAAGGCATCCTGACGTAGAGTTTTGACTCTTCTCTTCTCAAATTTCACTAATTTTTTTTAGGATCACGCGGGTATCTTGGAATCGTTCCGATGGTTTTATGATGAGAACATTGTCTTGGTGCCTCCTGTCAGGGGTTTAGTGGAAGTGTCCCGGGGAGTTGAGCTCTGAGGTGTTGTCGTCATAATTTTATCGTTTCAGTTCTGGAATACCTGAGTTTAGTACGCCGACATCGGAAATCTCCTTTATGCAGTTCGTTGGTGAGATAACCTCGACGCCACCCAGTACTGGGGCGGGAGTTCGGGAGTATTGCCATAACTTGTATAATGGATGCTTTTCGAAGGTTGAGGTAGACGATTTCCGAAGGTTTCTTGGTTATGTGTTGAAGGATGGATACAGCTGGATGTAGGATTTGTTAGTTTTGGGTGAGATATTATGCTTCCCCTGTATCCCCAACACCTGATTGCATAACCGGAAAATTTCGGGAGTTTCATAGGTGGGAAATCAAGTAGCTCTTAGGATATCTTTCCGACAGATGTATGATATGAAATTGGGGTTCGACGTCTAGTGGTCCGCCTATTCACGGTCGTTTTTACAGTGGTCTCGTTGTGTCTTAAAGAACCCTTGGCTATGCTGGTTCGGGGACACTTCGTATGTCATGTGCACTGCCTTGTACATGATGGTGCTGTACGATCGAGCCCGTGTAGGCCCCACCACGAAAACTTCGGACGAAATCTCTATCATATGTTTGTTCCGGCTTATTTTGCAAGCCAATCCTTTGTTTTGTTTTGAGCTGTGGTATTCAAGTTGCTTCAATGTCAAGTGTTGATTCCATACCTTCCTAAATGGTGTTCTCATATTGCTATGCGAATACTAATCCTTCTTGATCATCGAGATTGTCTTGCCAATCCTTTTCAACCAGTGTGTCTCTCTTCAAGTGGATCCGATCATTCTCCCATCCGCAAGATCAATTCTAAGTTTTTCTCAACGGTGTTCATTCCAACTGCCCCAAGTTGCCTTTGTTTTTCCCGCCGTCCCATCCTTTTTGTTCAAGGACTCAGATATCTTAATCATGTATCCTTTTATTGATGGGAAGTCTCTCCATTCTTTTCCGTCAATGTTCTTATCCGGTGATTCTCATGAAGTTTCTAACGAAGTTTCTAGTTCATCATTCTTCATTCTTTTTCTTCTCCGGTGGAACCAATTCAAGCTTTCGGTGTTGATCATATTCTTTTCCGTATTTCAATGTATTTCTCATACCGTTGCACCTCATAACTGTTCATCTCTCTCTATTCTTATTCGGAGTGCTCAAGATATCTCAGAAGATTCGTGTTTCCATTCTCAATCCGTTCAAGCTATTTGGAGATTATTATCTCATTCAAGTCATTTAATTCAACCGGTGCAACATCTCTTTTAAATCTTTTCAACGGTGTTCTTTTGAGTGGGCCCTAACCCACAGGTCTTTTCCCAGGATCTTACCTGACTCTTCTATTTTCCCAGAGCTATCCTAAATTCTTCTCCAAGTTTGACGTAAGAATGAGTTATCATTAGTCAAATGATTTTCTCCAAGATCTTTCAAATTCTTTTCATAGTTGGCTCAACCTCTTCGCTTTTGATTCTTCCGGTGTGCCTCAATAATTCTTGGTGGTGTTTCTCGTTGTCATTCTCATCATTTGAAGACCGAAGAAGAGTTTCTCTTTAATCTTGCTCTATTCTCTTCAAGATTCATGGTGCTAGCTTGTTGCCATCCTCTCATAATTGTTTTCGATTGTGAGAATCTTTTTCACCCATCAGGAGATATTCAAGAGTCTTCTCAGTTTGTCATCCGGAGTCCATCAATTCAGGTTTATTCATTCTCAGCCGTCAGTTATCATTCTCCTATCTTGCCGGTGCATCTATCGAATATCCTCTAATCAGTTCTTGATCTCTTTGTTCTCATGTATCTAGTTTGTCTCAAGCACCTTCGTTCATTTGCTAATTCTTACCGGTGATGCACCCCTACTTCGATCATTTTCAATTCTTACGGTGGTTCTTTCAAGATCTCTCTTCCTTGTTCATCATATCAATTCATTTGTTGTTCCAATCCTACCGGTGGTTCGTTGAAGACCTTCTCAAGTTTTGATATATCTCTTTTAATCCTTTCTACGAGAATAAGTAGTATGCCAAATCCGTTGATTGTCATCAATTTAATTGGTGAAGGATAAGCATAACATAATTCTTATTCTTGTTCATCCAAGTGATTAATTCTTTATTCCGGAGGCCCTTAAAATTCTCGGTTTCATTTGTTTCATCTTCTCTTTTTCCCGGAGTTCCAAGCTCTAATTATCACGGAGATCCATCTAAATCATTGCAAGGATTCACCTTGTGTTTTCAATTTCTTTTTCTTTTCATTCCTTTTGTTTACCGGAGTTCTTCATGGAGGTTCTACATGATGGTTCATCAAGGATTTAATTCCCTTCTCAAAGTTTTCATCGAGATTCATTTCTAGGGAGCTCAAGCTTTCTTCATATGGTAATCCAGAGTGCAATTCTTTCTACCATATTTTGGAGGTGGTATTATGTCATTCTTGATAATTTGAGTTCATGTTCCATGATTCACATGTTGTTAAGAATGAGTTATTTTTAAATCCATCAACCTCGTTGTTGGAGTTATCTTGTGTCATATTTCACCTAAAAGCCTTCCATTGGGAATGTGGCTATTTGTGGTGCTTGCCAATGATCCAAGTTATCTCTTTATCATCTTGGTGGAAGAAGTTTTCATCTCTTCGTTGATCTCAAGCTAGCAATCGTTTCCGTTAGTGTCCGGTTGTCACCTCATAATTTTGAGATGTTTTCCATAATCCCACTACAAGCTTATTCGTTTCGTTGTTGTTTTTTCCCAACAACCCCGTTGTAACCTTCTTGGAAGAGTGCTTTCCAAGCTCAATTGTGGCAGAAGTTGCCATTTCCCCCTCCATTCTGTTATTCCAATGACCTATCTTCTATTCTTTCTTCCGGAGGCATTGTGACGTTGCTCTTTTCACTCACCATCTCGATTCGTGAGGATAGTGTTCTTTTCTTGCTTATCCATTTAACCGGAGTGTCGTGTTTTCATTCGAGTTCTCTAATCTTATCAAGTTTTCCCTCCTTCCTCAACTGGAGAGCTGTCTGAAATCCTTCTTACCCATTGTGCCATTCTTTCAATAGTTCCGGAGGCAGTGTGTTGTTGATTTCATCAAGTAACATCCCATCTTCTCAAGTTCATGTTCTATTCCTTCCATGTTCAACCGGAGTACTGCCCGAATTTTTCCCCTCTCATCTTGTTTTAACCGGAGTGGTTTCGAATTCTATCTTGTCCATTAAACTCTTGATTCATGTCTTTGCAACCTTCAAGTTCTCGTAATGTTCCTTGTTCCTTTTTTTTCTAACGGAGTTCTTCTCAGTTGCGCTCTTTCTTTTAAATTGCTCAACCTCTCAAGGTTCTTTGGTTTCACTCATTGGTCGAAGAAGCAACTTAGTTTTACCTCTTCTCTTCCTCTTCCGTTTCTCTCCGGTGCCATTCTAGATCTCGGGACGAGATCCTCTTGTAGTGGTGGAGTGTTGTAACGCCCCGAGACCGACGCTCCAGAAGACTTCCAGCTATTCCGAGTTCCTCCGTGTGTTTTTTATTTGTGCTTGCTCTATTTATTTTTGCATTGCATCATGTCATCATGCAGTCATCTCTTAAATCTTTTGCAACTCTCCCAAATAAATTGTATGGATTTTTCGATCCATTTAAATCGAGGGATATTCACATGGTGATTTCTCTTTAAAACATATTCAAAGTCTCCTACTATTGTTAGGGAACTATATTAAATATTCCACTAATTCGGAATCACCCATAAACACACTTGCAAAATAATTTCGTTCCTTTTCTGCTTCAAGTTTGGTGTCCAAACCTTGCCCATATATTCTTTCTTGTTTTTCCGAAGCTTCCCCAAAAATCACAACATTTTTGGACCTTCCCTTTACCTAGTCCTAGTTCAAACCTATTGAATTAAATTCAAATGATTTTGAATTTAATCTTGCAATCTTGCTCACTTCTATTTTCTTGGGACTAGCGCATTTTTGTGAGTCCAAGAATATTATTTGCATGTGCTAATTCTTTGCCTATCCTTCTCTTTCTTTTCTTTCTCTTTTTCTGTTTTGTTTTAAATGGGAAAATGAGAGAGAGAAGAGAGAGTGCAGCCTGTAGCCCAGCCGGCCTCTAAGCCCAAGGCCCAGCCGCCCCCACCTTTCCCCGTAACCCTAGCCCGAACCACTCTCCCTCCCATCGATCCCCATCTCTTCCTCTGGCCGCCGCACTCATCTCTCTCCCTCAATCCCCCTCCTCTTTTCTTCCTCGTCGCGCCGAACCAGGGAGACGCCGCCCCCGCGCCCTGTCTTCCTCCTCGCCCTGCGCGCCCGACGCTGCCCCGCGTCCTCAACTCCGGCGGCCACGTGCCCCTCCTCGACCTCGCCGCCGACAGCAGCAGCTGCTGCACCCTCGTGCCGAGCGCCGCCCCTTCGCGCCCCTCTGTCGTTCGCCTCGGGCTCCTCCGACCTTCCTCGCGCCCGATCTGCTCCAAACCGCGCCACCGGCCAAGTTCCTCGACCTCCGCGTCGTCCCGGAGTCCCTCGCCCACCGCTGCACGGTCCAGTCGTTGCTTCTCCGAGCTGCGTCTGTACGTCGATGCCAAGTTTCGTTGCCTACTCGCCGCCATCGCCTTAGCAGGAGCTCCGCCTCCCCTGTTTCATGCCAAGGCCAACACCGGCCACTTCTTCCAACCGCTGCTCTGCCTCCATCGAGCTCCATCCCCTGTTGTCACTGGATCGCCAAGATGCAACCCCGACCCCGTCGGCCCCTTCCTCGTACAACGCTCAAGCCTTCATGCCCGAGGCCTTCGTCATCTCTCTGTGTTGCGCTGCATGCGACCCTGTCAGCCACATGGTCGCCACCTCTGCAGCCTCCTGCTGCTGTTTCGTGCACCTTCGCTGCCGGTTGGCGTTGACGCAAGACCAACGGCTTCATCGTCGTTCGCCTACATGCCCGAACCTCGAAGATCCCGTGGAACGCCAAGTACCACTATCCATCTCCGAGGATTTCTCCAAGTACCGCACCGAAACCGCCAAGTACCACTACGATTGCGGACGCCAAGACCGGACCAACAAGTACCCCGATGACCGTCGAGACCGCCAAGTTCCACTATCGCCGAGATGTACGACGACACCACGGTCACACGTGAACGACTACATGGATACGACAAGTTCCTCTCCGAAACGTGTACCTCTACCGATGACCCTGGACATCTACGAAACGAACGTGTACAACTACCGTCGCCGTGTACACGACTACCTCCACTACGGCCGTGAACGCCTACTTCCTCTACACCGCTCGAATGCGAACCGTCTCGTTTGAACGCTTCGAAGGTATAACCCGAAACGACCACCGTGGACCGAATGCACGTTGTATGAGATGCCCGTGTTTGCACCATGTCCGAATTGTTCCTTGCACGTTCGCCGAATGCCATGCCACCATTATGTGGGACACCCGGAATCCGGGATCACCCCACCATCCATGCACGCATCCGCACGCCTCCTTTTGCACCGGTATCTCCGTGAGCTACCGGAACCGATATGTTGCCGTGGCATCATTTTCGGATATGTTGTCGTGGCATCATTTTCGGAATATGTTGTCGTGGCACCATTTTTGTTTCGCCGCCGTGGCACCCTTTTTGTTTCGCCATGGTGACCAAATGCTTCATAACATGCTCATGTCAACATTTTCATAAAATTGCATAAAACTTGTATATGTCATCTGCATCATGATAACAACATTTAAAATGTTTAAACTTGTTGTTGCATTAAATTGCTAAATGCATATGGGGATTTACCGGATTTGTTGTTTTTATATCCGGCCCCATTTAAAATGTTTAGATGGTATAGTTTATATTATGCTTCATCTCTTGCCTTGTTTAACAATATTTAATATTGATGGGTACATAAACGAGAGATAACTAAATAATTGATGTGGTGTTCCGTCAAGATGCACCTCGTTGCATATTGAGCTCCACTTAACTTGTAGTATTGTTTGTTGCACTTTGCCATGCCATGCCTCATTAAACCGGACATGCATCATACTTGTTTGTGCATCATGACTTGTTTATGCTTGTGTGTTTACTATGTTGTTTGTTTCTTTCCGGGTTGCTTCTCTCGTTAGCTTCGGTTTCGTTCCGGAGTTGTGAGGATTCGTTCGTCTTCGTCCGTTTGTCTTCTTCATGGACTCTTTCTTCTTCCTTGCAGGATTTCAGGCAAGATGATCATACCCTCGAAATCACCACTATCTTTGCTATGCTAGTTTGCTCGCTCTTGCTATGCCAATGCTACGATGCCTACCATTTGCTTGTCAGCCTCCCAAATTGCCATGTCAAACCTCTAACCCAGCATGTCCTAGCAAACCATTGATTGGCTATGTTACCGTTTTGCTCAGCCCCTCTTATAGCATTGTTAGTTGCAGGTGAAGATTGAAGTTTGTTCCTTGTTGGAACATGGAGATGTTGTTCCTTGTTGGAACATGTTTACTTGTTGGGATATCACAATATATCTTATTTAATTAATGCATCTATATACTTGGTAAAGGGTGGAAGGCTCGGCCTTATGCCTGGTGTTTTGTTCCACTCTTGCCGCCCTAGTTTCCGTCATATCGGTGTTATGTTCCCGGATTTTGCGTTCCTTACACGGTTGGGCTATAATGGGAACCCCTTGACAGTTCGCCTTAAGTAAAGCTCCTCCAGCAATGCCCAACATTGGTTTTACCATTTGCACTAACAACCTACCACCTTCCCTTGGGTTCTGCAGACTCAAGGGTCATCTTTATTCTAACCCCCCCGGGCCAGTGCTCCTCTGAGTGTTGGTCCGAACTGAGCTGCCTGCGGGGCCACCTCGGGGAAACTTGAGGGTTGGTTTTACTCGTAGCTAGTCTCATCTGAGTGTGCCCTGAGAAAGAGATATGTGCAGCTCCTATCGGGATTTGTCGGCACATTCGGGCGGTGTTGCTGGTTTAGTTTTACCCTGTCGAAATGTCTTGTTGTACCGGGATACCGAGTCTGATCGGAATGTCTCGGGTGGAGGTCTATTCCTTCGTTGACCGTGAGAGCTTGTGATGGGCTAAGTTGGGACACCCCTGCAGGGTATTATCTTTCGAAAGCCGTGCCTGCGGTTATGTGGCAGATGGGAATTTGTTAACGTCCGGTTGTAGAAAACCCGAAGTTGACCTTATTTAAAATACATCAACCGCGTGTGTAACCGTGATGGTCTCTTCTCGGCGGAGTCCGGGAAGTGAACACGGTGTTGGAGTTATGCTTGACGTAGGTTGCTATAGGATCACTTCCTGATCATACTTTATCGACCGTGCTTTGCCTTCTCTTCTCGCTCTCATTTGCGTATGTTAGCCACCATATATGCTAGTCGCTTGCTGCAGCTCCACCTCATGCCTTTACCTTACCCATAAGCTTAAATAGTCTTGATCTCGCGGGTGCGAGATTGCTGAGTCCTCGTGACTCACCAGATACTTCCAAAACCAGCTTGCAGGTGCTGATGAGTCTGTGCAAATGACGCAACCAAGCTCAGGAGGAGCTCGATGAAGATCTTGTCCTTTGTGTTGTTTCCGTTCTAGTTGATCAGTAGTGGAGCCCAGTTGGGGTCGATCGGGGACCTTTGTCGCATTTGGGGTTCTTCTTTTATTTTGGTTCCGTAGTCGGACCTTGATTGTATCTGGATGATGTAATGCTTTATTCATGTAATTGTGTGAAGTGGCGATTGTAAGCCAACTATGTATCTCTTTCCCTTATGTATTACATGGGTTGTGTGAAGATTACCTCACTTGCGACATTGCTTTCAATGCGGTTATGCCTCTAAGTCGTGCTTCGACACGTGGGAGATATAGCCGCATCGAGGGCGTTACAGCCACGTAGGTTATGTAGGCTAGATTCAGAGGTACCTCCCACGTGTTCAGGTCGTCTTCTTTCATGTTGGCGTATCAGGGGTCGATGATGGTCTCAGCAAGGTCAACCACGGAGTCCTTCTCCTGCCCGTTGCTGATGATCTTGTATTGCTTCTGGATGTCGACAAGCTTGTTGCACCCGATGGCCGAATCGTCGCGTTCTTCCTTCTCTCCACCATAGCGAAGGTGCAGTCGGCGCTGCCGATGAAACGGGTGAATGCTCCAGAACCTGGTGCAGCCATAGGACTGAGGCGAGGCAGAGCTTCACCGAGTCCATATCGTTGGTGTACATCACATTCAACTTGGTGCAGCCATAGGACTGAATGGCGAACTAACTCCTTGGTGAAGTCCATATCCAGCAGGCTCACCCCTCAGATTGCCATTGGAGTCTCTTCGAGTGAACGAGTGTGTAGGCGGTGGCAGCAAGTCATTTTTTAGCTCTTGGGGAACTGGATTAAATAGTAAGCTGAGTGTGTACAGGCGACAACAGTTACTACCCCTCCCTCGTCCGCTGCACGCCCGGTAGAAGATGCACCCTCAGCGCATTCAAACGCCTCCATTAAGAAACCTACTCCGGCCACACGTCGGTTCACGAGCGGGTCTGTATTGGTACTATAATAACAGGAGTTAGTGGTCACTTTACTTAAATTTAATTAGCTTTAATAGAAATTTATACCTAAAACAAGCAATGCATTGGCTCGTTCTATCAGTGCCACGGGATCAACATGCACAACAATTAGAATTATTATTCTCAGGACGCACATGATCACCACATTTGTCGCACTTTCACAAAGATAATACTACCATGTTTGAATTGTTTGTTATGGTTGCTGTCCTCTGCATCATCATGCCGTGTTTCCCATCTTGCAAGATTCAGAACCAACAAATAAGATCCAAATAATAAGTACAACAAAGATGCCTACACATCTCATTGATTCCCAGCTTGCAAGATTCAGAACCAACAAATAAGATCCAAATAATAAGTACAACAAAGATGCCTACACGTCTCATTGATTCCTAGCTTGCAAGATTCAGAACCAACAAATAAGATTCAAATAATAAGTACAACAAAGATGCCTACACATCTCACTGATTCCCAGCTTGCAAGATTTAGAACCAACCCATTAGAGCCTTTTGATAAAGTGAATATCGGGATTAAATCCATCTTGGCTAGACATGTCATACAATCGAAGAACTTGGCGAATGCTCTTGACCGTAACAACATCTGTAGTAGAGTATTCCTGTTTGCACAACATGTTTGCATAGCACAAACAAGGAGACAGGAGAGCATGATTTCGCTTTAGTTGAACCATTTTGTCCAGTTCCACCAAAATTGAGAGATGTTGCTCTAGACCATCACAACATCTGTAGTAGAGTATTCCTGTTTGCACAGCATGTTTGCATAGCACAAACAAGGAGACAGGAGAGCATGGTTTCACTTTAGTTTAACCATTTTGTGCAGTTCCACCAAAATTGAGAGATGTTGCCCACGTGACATTTTAGTTGAACTGCACAAGACACTCATTCCAAAAAAAGTGTTTTGTGCAGTTCACCAAAATGATAGAAAGTAAACAGTTGCTGGTCAATAAGAATATACAAAACATATACAAAATGAAAAGAAGCATCTTAATTATGTTCATGGCAATCATGCAAGGACAGTAGAAATTTTAAAACGTCAGCAATGCTTCATGTTACCAGAAGCATTACGATCAACAATGAGATTCTTCAGATATGGGATTACTTTAATGGTGGCATTGCTTGTTTACCAGACACAGTAAATCAACAGTAGCTAAAGAGTTGGTTTAAGGGCATGGGACCGTGGGGACACCAGGACACTCAGCATCATAAAGGAGCAACTTACTTATCATACTGGGGAAAACAGCAGGAGTGCCATTTGTAACACAGTTTAATTGCATCTTATCACTGGAGGCATTAGATTAACAATAACACTGGTTAGACATGTCCCTAAGGTAACAGTGTGATCGCTTCAATTTACATGCGCCCTTACAGCAAAAGGTTGGTTTACCCGCAAAAAAAACAGCAAAAGGTTGGTATAAGGACATGCGACAGTGGACGCATCAGCACAATGTACCTACAAGGAGGCATAAAGTGGTGATGCTGAGCTTGTTCATGCTATGTGAGGGCAGCAAACCTAATCCTGGAGACCTTTTACTATGTGAGGGCAGCAAATCTAATCCTGGAGGCCTTTTACTATGTGAGGGCAGCAAATCTAATCCTGAGACCTTTTACTATGTGAGGGCAGCAAATCTAATCCTGAGACCTTTTACTATGTGAGGGCAGCAAATCTAATCCTGAGACCTTTTACTATGTGAGGGCAGCAAATCTAATCTTGGAGACCTTTTACTATGTATGGCAGCAAATCTAATCTTGGACATACTCTGTTGACTTGTCCACCAGCCGCCACTTTCTATCCTTTCTTCAACCAATAATAGATCTGTTCCTTATCCACTTTGTACTGCGTTTTCCCATTATTTCCCTTTTCAACTAAGAGACCGGTTGGGTATCCGGTCTCTACTACTTTCACCATATTATTTCCTCTTTGAATCAAGTCCTAGATTCATGCTACAACTTTCCCCCCTTTCTTCGTTGTTTGAACAAAGCCCTAGATTCGAATGCATGAAGTAGCTTTACCTCTAATAATACTAAAAATTTAGGTGGCTTTGGAAGAGCTGATGGGAGTAGAAAAAGATGCGCATGCAGACACGTGGAGACCTGGGGCAGTAGAGCAAGGCCACTTTCGAAGAACTTATACCTAAGGGTCGTCGGGATGTCGGCGGCGGCAGGTCAGATCTGCGGACAATACGGCAGGGAGGAAGAAGGGTCGGAGGACCTCCCGAGCCGGCGCTGTGTCAGAGAGAATGGCACGGGTAGAGGATTGGGCCCCTCCGGCAGCTGTGGGTTTCCTCCCTCGACGGCGATGACCGCGTGAACGATGGACCTTTTAGTCCTCTACACACAACGGGCGAAGGGATCCGGCCGGATCTGTGACCAGCGGTGAGCAGAGAGAAAATGTCACTACCGCTGTCTTGTTTATATCTGGAGAGGATGAGAGAATGAAGAGAGCAACCCTAGTAAAGCAAGCGCTCAGGCCCCTGCGTCCATATATAGTGGAGTGATTATCTTTTTTCTCTCCACAACAAGCGTTTCAATTTGTGTACGTGGCATTAAAGAAAAGAAACTCTCTATTTAAGGTGACTACTCTACGACTCCTACTTACTACTACTACAGTACTACCTCCGTCCTGGTTTATAGGTCCCTTTTATAGTTTGTGCCAAATTACTAAAGATTTAACTAACAAAATGTTAATGCATGTCAAGAAAAATTATCTCATTGGATTCGTGTTTGAACATAGTTTTGAAAAATATAATGTTTGGTGACATGCGTGAACATTTTCTTAGTTTAATCTATGGTCAAAATTTGGCACGAAATACAATGGGGACCAATAAACCCGAACAGAGGTAGTATTGTTCACTTGTGCTCCCTGCCCCTCCATTCATTGCACAACCCCACGGGTGAATAAACATACAACAAGTATTGTATTTATATAGAATGAACAAGCTCGAACTATTTTCGCATAGTTAAAAGTTGAGGGCGGGGCTTTTCCCGGGCAGTACGTGCGGCAGTTTTCGGGTAGGCGGTTTGACAAAGAGGCGAGGAGGGTGAGCGAGTGGGGCTATGCGATTTGATGGCGCGTTACTGCTGGAAAGACTTGTGATATGACCACTCACTATAGTCATGAATTACTGGCGCTCCGACCGGGGCGATGCCCCCTTCCGTTCCGCGCTCTAATCTGGTGCATGACACGTCGACCCGGATGCTGGCTTTCCCACATGTCGAAGTAGTAAGAAGGAGCAAAGAATGATGTGGTATATACTAGTACTATACTACTCCCTCCGTTCCTAAATACTCCCTCCGTTCCAAAATAGATGACCCAACTTTGTACTAACTTTAGTACAAAGTTGGATCATCTATTTTGGAACGGAGGGAGTATAAGTCTTTGGAGAGATTTCACTATGGACCACATACGGAGAAAAATGAGTGAATCTACACATAAAATGCATCTATATACATCCGTATGTGGTCCACAGTGAAATATCTACAAAGACTTATATTTAGGAACGGAGGGAGTACTACTCAGGTCGAAGGAGTGCGAACCACGGCAGCCCAGTGAACCAGCCGTGCGAACCACGGTAGCCCAGTGAACCAGCAGTAGAAAACAATAATGTGGTGATATGGCCATAAAAAACAATGTGCTATGGTCCACACTGTAGCATGTACAGTAACACTCCTCTTTGTTTGGATCCCTGAGTTAGAGCTAGTTTGGGTTGAAATAGCCTCAAATTATCGAAACAAGAGGGGTTAGTTTGAGCTAGTTTGCTCTAACCCAGCTAAAAAAATTAGCCCGGTGGAGAGGTTCTAATTGAGTTACTTATCCTGGGCCCACTAAAAGAGAACTAAAAAATCTCACCTGCCCGCACCAGATCGCTCCCCTAAAAAAATCTCAACTGCCCGCACCAGATCGCTCCCCCTCTCTCGCACGACTCCTCTCTGTTCCCCATAGGGCCGCCCGCCCAAGCGCCGCTCGCCCTCTCTCTCCTCCGGCCACCCTCTCCTTCCGGCCTCCGCCGCCCTACTCCGGCCGCCCTCTCCCTCCGACCTTCGAAGGTCGCCCCGCTCCCCCTTCACCAGTCATTTTTCTCCCTCTGTCATGCGCGGCGGCGGCGCATCTACCAGGGAGGTCGCGAGAGGTGTGAGTTTGTTTGTTTGTTCTCTGTCTCACGGCCATATCATTGATCTTGCTTGCTCTAGCCCTAATTCTGATTTGGAAAAGTAGATCATGATCAAACTTGCTATAGATTTGTGGTGCACGCATGGAATTGTTTGATGCTGCTTGAGGAGGTAATAAATCTTTCTAGAGGACCAAAGATTCAGGTCACCTTTCTAGGTATTTCAATTTCAGGCTTGCATTACTTGTAGAGGCCCAAAGATTCAGTTCACCTTTCTTGGTATTTGAATTTCAGGCTTGCATTGTTTCTAGAGGCCCAAAGATTCAGTTCACCTTTCTAGGTATTTGAGTTTCAGGCTTGCATTATTTCTAGAGGCCCAAAGATTCAGTTCACCTTTCTAGGTATTTCATTTTCAGGCTTGCATTATTTCTAGAGGCCCAAAGATTCAGTTCACCTTTCTAGGTATTTCAGTTTCAGGCTTGCATTATTTCTAGAGGCCCAAAGATTCAGTTCAACTTTCTACGTATTTAAGTTTCAGGCTTGTATTATTTCTAGAGGCCCAAAGATTCAGTTCACCTTTCTAGGTATTTCAGTTTCAGTCTTGCATTATTTCTAGAGGCCCAAAGATTCAGTTCACCTTTCTAGGTATTTTAGTTACAGGATTGCATTATTTATAGAGGCCCAAAGATTAAGTTCCCAGTCGGCGGCAAGCGGCCTTGCTACCCATGCCGGTGTCGACCTCAACTCGCAAGGGCCAGCGTCGGAGGGGTTCCCGGAGCCTGGGCTCTACAGAGCCTTCCTACAGAGCGATGATGGTGAGCTCCTCCCTCAGTGCGTGAGGGGCTTCGGGCTCCCTCCCTATCGTGAACAACTTCCATGATGAGTTAGCTCATTCTTTGTTTCATGAAGTGTTTTTTTATTTTGTGAAGCTTGATTGACGACTTGTATGTTTAAGTGGGATATCTCACTTGTATGGACAAAGTAAAAATTATCATGTTTTGCATGCTTGATTGTATAGATGGTTCGTTTATGTCAATTGTGAGCGGGAGGAGGCCACAGAAGAACCGGCCACACCAAGAGGGTGCTTGGATCCAAGGGACTTATTTTAGTCTGACTAAAAATAGGGTCCAAAGTAGTCAAAGATTGAGATAGAGCATTTATTGTCAATCTAACCCTGCCATCAATACACCTCTTTGGTTTAGAGTTAGAATCTAACTCTAACCTCTAACTGAGTTAGAGTTCTCCTCGTCTCGTTTCATCGCCATCAACTTTCCCCATTCCTGTGTTTTGAGTATCCTGCGAATTAAAGAGGCCCTTTTTTGGGAAAAATCAAAGAGGCCCTTAGACTGGTTTAGGTCCGGTCATTTTTTATAAACGTGGTATGTCCAAAATTTAATGAACGTGCTCCGGTTTCCACGAAAATAATCTGGTTTCATGTAATAATTCATTGATTTATTTATTCTTCTGTGGGGGGTTTGCATGTAATTCGTGAGGTCTGAAATGTAAAGTACCCTGGCATATGCTCTGAGTCGTGCATGCACTACGACCCAGATGCTCTATGTCCCACATGTCGGTGAATGGGAGCACGTGGAAATAGCCTAGGAGTACATATAGGAGGATAAATGCGTGAAAAATATGTACTGTGAAGCGTAGCCGCGGTTCGAAAAGTAGACCTAAAGTGATGACAGCTATAGGTCGCACGCACCCAACTAGTGTTACTAGACATACGACTAATTTTTCCCTCAAAAAAAAGGAGGCACGAGTGCTCAGTACTCCTATTCTATAAACACGAGTCCCATCTGACAACAGCGTCCGTGCTACAGCTAGCCCTCCTCCCTCGTTTCTCTCTTCTACTCTCTAAGAGCATGGTTAATAATATAGAGCTGCTGGCTATATGATGTTGCCATGTCACATATAGTCAAGTTTATAGCCAACAAGTACAATAGCTAGATATAAATATGTACTATTTTGTTGATACATGGCCCATTCCACTCTCTCACAAAGTACCTAGGAGCACGTGTTGCAGCCGACTGTTAACTAGTAGCCCGCTTCTCTTCTCTGTCCTCTTCTCTCTCTTCCAATTAAGCAAGAATATAATATTTAATGTCTTACAGGCCGCCTACATCACCTTATTGTACTTTCTCTAAACTCGGCCTACGCCCGGTGGGTGGGGTTGGTTTGCTCAACTGCGGCCCCACCTCACAGTGAAAACGTTATGACTGGAATAAAAAATGCCATATACTCCCTCCATTCATAAATATAAGCCTTTTTAGATACTATTTCAATGGAATACAACATACAGATGTATGAAGACATAGTTTAGAGTGTAGATTCACTCATTTTGCTCCGTATGTAGTAGTCACTTGCTGGAATCTTTAGATAGACTTATATTTTGGAACGGAGGGAGTACTATACTAATAAAACATTAATGCCACGAGGCGATGCAGTGCTAGTTATAGGAGGCAAGAAGAAGAGATGCATCCATCGATGACGTCCACCTCCTCGACTCAGGGCGCCGGCCCACCGAATGGCGCCTAAGTAGCAGCGGCTTTTGTGGCCAGGTCGACGTGCTTCTGAACAATGGCGTACAAAGATTCCAGCCACTGGAAGAAGGACAACGTCTTTCTGTCCTCGTTTGCCTTGTAGTTGCCTATGTAGACGATTTCCTCGTAGACGTGGATGTGCAGGTCGACGGTTTCTTGCATGGTGAGGCGCTGCACGGCGAGCGTGGCCTCGAGGTGCACATTCTTTGTCGCGACCTCTGGCACCTGCAGGGCCACCAGGGCTTCAAAGAGTTCGTCACCATGTAGGCCGATGAGGGTGGCAGGCAATGAGGAGCCTGGGCGCGTGGGCTGGAGGAGTACGGCAAGGTCGTCCGCGCGCTTCTTGACGGCGGTGTACTTGCGGATGGAGTTGACCATCATGTCGTCCATGCGAGAGGCAAAGCCGACATCGGCGAGGGCTACGATGCCTGCGGTCGCCAGCACAGTCTGGAAATGCTGCACGGTGCAGGGCCGCAGGGCGGCGCCTTGGATGATTTGGCACAGCCGACTGCCGCTCGCGTCCATCGCCTCCATAGGTGCTTGTGGATTTTGGTCACTTGGTCTTGGATTGGAGTGAGCAGTGTTGCGCAGAGACTTGGGAGTAGATGGATTGGAGTGGTGGGGCGCCTTTACTATATGAGAGTCCAAACTCTGTTGCATTCACATCGTGTTGGCTCTAGTCTGCTTCTCCAATTAATTCCCTCAACATGTAATTGAGGATGCATCATTGACCGTTCAACATCTTGGGAACCGCTACCCTCTTCCTCCTTGGCATTCAAGCACCTATGGACCCGTCGACGACGAGGTGCCTATGGTGACTTCGTAAATTTCAAGATGATAGTGCCGTGCGTGTGTGCGTTCATAGGGGTGAGTGTATGTGCGTCTATATGAGCGCTTGCGTCTGTACTGTGTCAAAAAAACGTAAATGCGTGTCAAAAAGAGACTAGTCAGTATACTCAATATTGTGCACCTCAGAGAGGAAAATGATAGAACTAGTACGTATTTATTTACGGTGCAGATTCACTCATTTTGCTCCATATGTGCTCCGTCTCGGTGTAGTCTAGTCACTTCTTGAAATCTCTAGAAGGGCAAATACTCCTTTCTGGTTTACAGGGCTATACTAGCAAGTAGTTGTACGTACTAGTACAATAGTGGGCTCACATAGCAATTTTGTCTCATGCAAGAGCCTGGCTATATGTGTGCTCCAATGTTCGCAACTGCAACGTTCGGTTTGCGCATGGCTCTTCGCCTCTTTGAGAAGACGAACAATGATGTTACTACTACTGCTTCTACAGTGTCGAATCCACTGCTGCATGTCCGTCCACCGCGAGCGGGACGAATAGCTTGTTGTGGAAGTACTACTACTAAGCAAAAGCATGTCCTCGTTTGCGAGCAACCACGCGCATGGGCGAGGGAGAAGGCGTGTAGTAAAGTCAAGCTTCTCCTCGTTCTATGAGTTGACGCGACACATCATAGCACTGGCCCCACATGCTTGCCTCTAAACTTGGCTGAAAGACCCGCAGTGTACAATATATTTGCTACAACCTCTAACATTTACCCACCACAAATTAAAATATATGTGGTCGTATGCATCGTTCTGATGCAGAGGCCGGGGAGTCCCCCCTTTTCGAAAAAACAAATTAAAATATATATTCCTTTCTTGACCAGATGAGCGTGCAAACTACAATCACCAGGGTGAAAGGTAGGGCCAGAAGACTATTTTAATTTTAAAAAAACTTCGAGACGGCCACATACCATGGAGCCGACCCCAACGATTTTAAGCTTACATGCACGGTACACGCTATCTAGACTACTCTACACATGAAACTGCCACACGAGCGTCCGGGCTATGCTTGGCTCTTCGCCTCTTTGGGAAGTCGAACAATGATGGTGTACTACTTCACTGGAGGAGTACTACAGTACGCTTCTGGCCATCTGGCACCGACTGAACTGTTGCATGTCCATCACGTGCGGGAGGGAGAGCGTGTAGTGAAAGCTTCTCCTAGTCTTGCCAGCCACCACGCCCATGGGTGAGGGAGGGACGCTCCTGTCTTTGCGTGTATAACAGGTGGGCCCGACAGGTGTGTGGCCAACCTGTCATACAGCCAAAGGCAGGTGCAGTTAAGTCCGCGAGGGAGAGGATAATCAAACTTCTCATTGATGTATGAGTTGACGAGACACATCAAAGCACTCCACTCGATATATTTCAATAATTTGCGTTTATCGATGCATTAATTACAGTGCATGCATGCATGCCGTGACTCTTCTTTTGACAGTACTTGCATGTGTTGATTTAATGCACCTTGAAGGATGGTTGTGCACGAGGAGGGCGAGATCATGCAGACCGAACAGGAACAGGACCAGACGATGGAGCTCTCTAAGGTCTCGATGGACCTCACCGTGCTCCACTGCCCCTTGTGCCTCCACCCCTTGACGCCTCCAGTGTATGAGGTTTGAATACACCTCGTCCGTTCGGCTGATTGAGCAAGGTGCAGGTTTCTTGATTGATGTGCTGTTGGATTGATTTCTGCAGTGCAAGGGAGGGCACCTGTCCTGCACGGACTGCCGCGTCGAGCGCCCCAGGAACCAGCGGCAGTGCCAGAAGTGCGAGCGCGGCGGTGGACTCCGTCCTTTCATCGGTGAGGGTGGAGTGCCCACATGAAGGTTGTGGGCTCTACGTCACTTACCACAAGCTCGCCGATCACCAGAGCGTGTGTCCGCTCGCGCCCTAAAAATGCCCCATGCCCGTCTGCGGCTACGAAGGCCCGCCGCCGGCGCTCTACCACCACATCAGCATCGCGCATCCCATGCTTGTGCACAGGATCCAGTACGGCAAGGTGCTCCAGCTGCAAGTGCCACTGTCGGAGCCACGACTCTTGCTGTTCGCGGAGGAGGACCACCGCGCGTTTTTCTTGGTCGGCAACGTGCTCAACATTGGCGCGCCTATCGTTGTGTCGGTCGAATGCATCAAAGCGGGGGTGTCCCCACTGCCGCACTACTTGGCCAAGCTGTGGGCGAACGGCCCGCCAGGGGAGCCCAAAGGCACGACCGACGCCGTCAAGGTGGAAATGGAGGTGACAAGCAGCAAGGATCGCAGCAACGTCGACGTGCAGGAGCTGACCTTCTTGCCAGTTCCGCAAGCTACTGGCCGGGGCTAAGCTTGTGTCCCTCCACATTCAGATTGACAAGCTCACATCCTAAATGTTTCGACAATGCCTTCTGTTTATCTTAGTAATATGCTAATATAGGGATTACCTTGGTCTACTTTAGCTTAAGAAATGGTGGGTTTTGGTGGCGCTGCAGCAATTACTTCGACATCAAATCAGTAATTTCAACAGTCGAATGGATATTTTGTGTCTGTTGGATATAAAGTTCCTTTGGGTAAGAGTACTACTTGTCATCAAAATGGATAAAAGGGTATGTAGACGTATTTTAGTTCTAGACACGTCCCTTTTTATCCATTTTGTTGACAAGCACTCCCTCTGTTCCACAATACATGCCTTCCATTTGTCAAAATATAGATTTATCTAGACATGTTTTAGTATATAGGTACATCCGTGATAGAGCCAATCGGATGGTTGAGAACACTACAATTCGTAGCTACAGATGCGTGTGTGACTCCTAGATGCAGAGCCCGGGGGTCATCATCCTCCTTTTCGAGAAAAAACAGACATGTGTGTGAGAGGACGAGTGCGTGCGTGCACCTCTTCTCTTCCTGTATAACGTACTACTAAACTCAGAGTACAAGTTTTTGAGCTTGCGTCTCGTCACATCCAAATTACTCCACCCTATATTGAATTGCAAACCTGTTCACACCGATCACAACCTAAACGGTTTCCCACTTAGGAGCGTATTAGTACCACGCTAGTATATTGAATTCCAAACCTGTTCACACCGATCACAACCTAAACGGTTTCCCACTTAGGAGCGTATTACTACTCGGTTATAAATACTAGTATGCCAAGATGACTGCACATTCCTCCTCAACTCCTCATCCACAAAAACAAACAAGTCATTCAGCATCCTTCCCTTGCGTCTGCCATGGCCAGCGTGAGTTCTGGGTCGAGAGATTGCTACCAGGGAGAGGCAAGCATGGAAGCGGAAGCACGAGAGATGTCCCGCCTCGCTGGAAGAGCAGCCGACATGTCCCGCCGCGTGGAAGTAGCAGCACAAAGGTCCCGCCGCACCGCTGAAGCAGCACGGAAGTCCCGCCGCGCCGTCGATGCAGTAGACTGGTCTGGCCGCGCCGCGAAAACAACAGAGATGTCCCGTCGTGCCACGAATGCAGCAGAGATGTCCCGCCGCACCGCGGAGGCCTGGGAAAATTTCTCGCGGGCAGGCGACGACTGTTACAGGCGCATGCATGCGATCATCCATAGCCAGATGGATAACATCTGTGGCTTGGCGAGGTTGCAGGATGACGTGAAACCCTCGTTTGAACAGGCTACCAGCATCATCCAACAACTAAGGGAGGGCAATGAGAGGCTCCGGGCCGAGCGCGACCTGCTGAGGGAGAAGATCGTCCGAAGTGCAGACCAGCAGGAGGAGACCAGTGCCTTGTTGAAGAGGACTGGCGTCATCATCAAGAAACTTATGGATGAGAATGACATGCTCCGCAATGAGCGCCAAAGGCTGGTGGAGGAATCCGTGGATGTTCTCAAGCAGCATCTTGAGGACACGAAAGAGCTCATCGCCGCTCGCCGCGGAGACTGGTTCCCGCGGCCTGCAGCAACGCATCAAGAAAGTAGAGATCAGCGAGCCAGATCCTTGTCTTCCTTCTTCTTTTGCCCTTGTGTATTTCAGGCATAGCCGCATGTGGCTTTTTTAATTATTTTTCTAATTATGTAAGACAATTAATCGTCCTTATCTTTCTGTGGAAGATCAATGTTGCGAGGCTGGAATGAAGAAAACTCTTGCTGTTGCGACCCTAGTGTTGCTGTTCTTCTAGTTGCTGCTAGGCTTCCTTCAGTTTCCTGGTTTCTTTTGATGTAATAATCGGTTGAGTCGTCGGTTGTGAAATGTTGGGTTCTAGCACGGATGTTTGGCCTTTGTTGGCCTCTTGGAATGTTGCAATTTCAATCTGGTACTTTTAGTCCTTCGTGTTAGGCTGGAGTTGTGCTGAACTTCTTGTGAATTGTGGTAGTTTTGAGTAATGAAAATCGGAAGGGGCAAGCCCTTCTTTGATAAAAAAAGCGTCCTTATATATTCATGAGTCTTGCTATAAGTCACAGTAGATGCTATATAGGTCCGTCGGATCTTACATCAAGATCCGTGCTGCCAGATTTTCTTTTTTTCTCTCTTAAATCTCAGTCGAGTGAGACACAGCCACGCCATTAAACAGAGGCTCGGGCGCCATTAATGGAGACATTGGGAGACAGGTGGATGACAGATGGAGGTCAAAGGGCTCTCCTCCCGATAAGCACACGCGGGGGTCTGATTGCATGCCTCTCGTACTCAAATAGCTACCCTGCATGGCGCCTCCTAGCTAATAAAAAATGAGGACGCGTGGCGGCACGTAAATGGTACTAGTAAGTAGAACGCCCACGGTTTCAATAATACTTGTGTTTCCGATTGTAATGTGATGGAACTTGTTCCAAAATGACTTTGTTGATTGTTAATGTGTGCACCTTTGCAAATTGGACTGCAAATTTACCACAGCATGTTGGTGCCATGTCATGGCACCAAGCCAAGTTTCATTATGTTCATGTGTGTTTTGGATTTACAGGAATTAAAAAACTAAGTTTCTCAATGTTTCCAACCTAGCCACGACGCCCAGAATTTTGAATTTCATTCCCATTTCTTGCATGGAACCTAGAAATTTACCCGAGGACACACGTGTGATTTTTCAACCAACTTTGGTGCACTGGAACATGTGCTTGTATTACAAATTTGAAATATGCACACAAAGGTGACATGTTCCCTCCCAGAACCACGAGCCTTCTTGAGAGAAGCTCCGATTTGCAAGAAGCTTATACCAAAATTTGTTCCTATTCGGCCAATTTTTTTACCACGGCATGGTACTACCATGACATGACACCATGCCAAGTTTCATGATTTTAAAACCAAGTTTCTCAATGTTCTTGACCGAGCCACGATGCCCAGATGTTTGAATCTTATTCTCATTTTTTGCATGGGAGTAGAAATTCACCCGAGGACACAAATGTGATTTTCAACCAACTTTGGTGCACGGGAGCACGTGCTTGTAGTTCAAATTTGAATTATGCACATTAAATGACCAAAAACTCAATTAATGTGTAAATAAGGCCAAACGAAGCCGGAATAATTCCAAAATTTAACAGGGCACTCATGTAGTTCTATGTTGCCTTTGTAAATAAACTCAAGGGGGACAACGTATATCGTTTCGCACTCAAAGGTGACACGTTCCCTCTCAGAACCACGAGCCTTCTTGAGAGAAGCTTCGGTTTGCAAGAAGCTTATACCAAAATCTGTTCCTATTCGGCCATTTTTTTACCACAACATGGTAGTACCATGACATGACATCCATACCAAGTTTCATGATTTTCAGACGTGTTTTGGATTTACAAGAATTTTAAAACCAAGTTTCTCAATGTTCTCGGCCGAGCCACGATGCCCAGATGTTTTAATTTTATTCTCATTTCTTGCATGGGACCTAGAAATTCACCCGAGGACACAAATGTGATTTTTCAACCAACTTTGGTGCACGAGAGCATGTGCTTGTAGTTCAAATTTGACTTATGCACATTAAATGACCAGAAACTCAATTAATGTATAAAAACGACAAACGAACCCGGAATAATTCCAAATTTAACATGGCACTAATGTAGTTCTATGTTGCCTTTGTTAAGAAACTCAAGGGCGGGGGGGGGGGGGTGGCACGTTCCCTCTTAGAACCACGAGCTTCCAAATCGGCCCAATTTTTTACCACAACATGTTAGTGCCATGACATGACACCATGCCAAGTTTCATTACATGAATTTAAAATCTAAGTTTCTCGATGTTCTCGGCAGAGTCATGACGCCCAGATGTTTGAATTTCATTCTCATTTCTTCCATGGGACCTAGAAATTCAACCAAGGACACACATGTGATTTTTCAACCCACTTTGGTGCACCGGAGCATGTGCATGCAATTCATATTTAGATTATGCACATTAAAAGTCCAGAAACTCAATTAATGTATAAAAAGGCCAAATGAACCCGAAATAATTCCAAAATTTAACAGGGCACTCATATAGTTCTATGTTGCCTCTGTAAATAAAATCAGGGGGGAGGCAGCGTATATCGTTTCGCACACAAAGGTGACACGTTCCCTCTCGGAACCACGAGGCTTGTTGAGAGAATCTCCGGTTTTGCAAGAGGCTTATACCAAAACTTGTCCCAATTCAGCCAAAAATTATACGTATGAAAACAGGGTTTAGATTATCCCGAACATCTCGCTACCTAGACCAATAATGTACTATGATTTGAATTCAACATAAAATGGATACAGATATTTGAATTGGAGAGCGTATGGTACATGTAGTTCATAGTGAAATATGATTACTGCTATATGCATGTCTTTTTGTTATCAAGATAATATTTAAATTATTGTATAACTTGACAACAATCGTATTCAAATAAGGAAAATTGATTCAAATTTAGTCCATATGGTAGACGACAATATATATGTTCACATGGTGGAGTAAAATGTTCATATATGATGGAAGATCAAAATGTATGACTACATGAATTATAAACCGCAAGGTCACCTAATGATATATTCGAATTCAACATAACGTGGATTCAAAAATTGAAATTCGAGATCATGGCATATGTAATCATATAAAAAGGGACATCACTCTTTCTTTGGTGGGAATTGATTTGTTTTTCGTTGTTGTTAAGGGAAGTGCGAATCGATTTGGTACTCTGCAGGTAATCATGTTCTCCCGATTTTTTTTACATTTTTCTTGTAGTTTTTTCGATGGCATCTATAGCAATATAATAAAAGGGGACACGACACTCTTGTGTCTTGTATGATTTTTTTTACACGTTAAGTTTGTTCTGCCGAACAAGGAATCCGCACCTTGTTATCCCGAAATTTTCAAGCTCGAGTATCTTTTGTCTCACCTGCTTTGAAACTCCTGCTTCTTCAACCCGCGTCGCGCCTTGTTATCCCGAAACTTGGACGCGCGCGAGAACTCCCTCCTCATATGAAATCGCTCCGCAGCCCAGACACGCGAAATCCCCCTTCTACCCCTCAGCCGGAAATGAAGCTCCATGTCGCGGTGTCAAAACTGGTGGGGGTACGCTGGTAACTTACCCTACATTTCGGACAAGCGCATCCCTAAGCTTGGCTCTCCCCTCCCCCTTCGCCCCCCTCCCCCCCCCATTCGTACACCGAAGCTGCCAAAACCCACGATACCCCACGCTCCTCCGTCGGCCTCCCGACCGCTGCCCAGCCGGAGACTCTTCCCCGACTACATCGTCCACCGCAATAGCTCGCCGTCCCTCATCCACTGCACCAGATGAAGATCCGTTGTCGATCTCATCGTCCCGCCAGATCAGCCGCACCGTCCTCCACCTCTAAGGAGCTGCCCCGACTTTCGCCTCGTCTATCGCGCCACCTCAATCCCCACAGCGCCGTCTTGACCTGCCCCACCGGAACCGCAGCACCCTCACCAATTCCTCCGATGAAGCCGAGGCCAACTCGGCGCCACCAAGGAGGTTCTGCACTCACCGCTACATTTTATCTTTTATTCGATCTCACGGGGCTGCCGGTGCTCGATACCGAGCAGACATGGCGTCTCCATCGCCGGCGGCATCGCCGGCCACATCATCCATGGAGTCTCTCCCCCATGTCGTTGCTTCCTCGGCGGTGACTTCCACAACGGCACTAGCTGCAGCTGCTCCGGCTCTCGCTCGCGCTGCGGCTCTGTTCTTGCTGTCGGTCGCGCTGCTGCACTGCTCCTGCTTTCGTTCGTGCTGCTGCTCTACTCTTGCTCTCGCTTGCGCTGTTGCTGCTGCTGCATGACCTCCGGCAGCTACAGGAGTTGCTGCTTTAGCACTCGCTCGCGGTGCTACTGCACGACTTGCTCTCTGCTAGTGCGTTCCCTGCTCGAGCGTCTGCTGATTTAGATCACTGCTTCTCTGCTACTAGTGCTCGAACGCCCTAAACATCTATTGCAATGCTCTGTTACTAGTTCAATCAGTTTCGACAGTAAAATTCAGTTTCGACTATGAAGTTCATTTTCTTCAGTTAAGTTCAGAGTGAACAGTACTTACAGCATCTGTCGGAGCGGCCGTGGCGCG
Organism: Triticum aestivum; assembly: GCF_018294505.1. Lineage (NCBI taxonomy): Eukaryota > Viridiplantae > Streptophyta > Magnoliopsida > Poales > Poaceae > Triticum > Triticum aestivum. The sequence continues at coordinate 262,502,031 of NC_057804.1, read as the reverse complement.
GCTGATGCGTTTTACATCTAGCACTTTTTGGTGATGTATTTTACATCATCTATTGCAGATGATATTAGGGTCCCACTTCAGATTAAAGTTGTCTGTCTTGTCATGCTTCAGCCTCGTCGCCGTACACCTTAGCGGAGCTGCTCCAACGACGGAACCGTCCATCACAGCGGAGCAGTACCCTCGGCGCCGTTTCCAGAGGCCTCGGATCTTCTTCCCCGCCTCCGACAGTCACACCAGCATCATCACCATCCTCCACGTCCAACCCAATGATGCTGAGGTCCACAAGGCTATGCCAAAGAGGTTGTACACTCGTCGCATCACTTTGTTTCTCCATTCCTCTGTTCTTCCAATTCATGTGAGCCAAACACCCAGGTTGACTGAAATCCTATGTTTCCAAATGCTCTGTTTTGCACGTGCATTCCTATCCTATTCCTGTGTTTTTCCTGTCCCTGCGTTTATAGAATCCTCCAATTCTAAGGAGCCCTTACAGATTTACTTCATTTTCAGATTGGCGTCAAAGAAAACTCTGTGTGTTATGTCCTGCTCCTGCCGTGCCGTCATCCACCCCACCTGAGGTGCACCATCGACAGAAGCGTTCACTGCAGCAGAGATCCCCCCTGCAGACTTTCTTTCGCCGCCTCAGATCATCTTCCCCGTTGCCGGCAGCCACGCCAACTGCATTACCATCATCGACTGAGCAGATGAACCTGAGGACTAGACAGTTCCGGAAGAGAGGTCGCAGTCTTTCGTGTTTGCTTACGTTATACATCGGTTATTATTACCTGCTACTTTATCGTTCAATCTTGAGTTTTGAATTGCCCATGGGTCTCATATCGAGCCAGCAACGAATAGTATCTGTCTACTATCTGGTTCATCTGGGGTCTTCTATGTGGTTCATGTTGGGTGGGCAACAAACAATAGATGATCCATTGTCTATCTTTTTAAACTGAAGCTATAATCTACCTGCTATCATTAGTTTTGGATCCATCCACTCGTTTGCTACCATCAGTCTTGATTTTTGCATGCACCCCTTAGGCCTTACAAAATCTAACTATTTTTTTATTATGCATGTCAGATATTGTACACAATCGTACTGAACATGTAGAGAAAAAGAGAAGACCGTTGCGTGCGAATATAATGTCATGCAGACGCTGCTCCATGGTGGGCGAAGTGCCCCCCCCTCTCCTGCATTTCCAGATTGTATTCCAGAGGAAGATAACTGTTCAGATGGAGATTCAGAAGGAGCCGACCATGCCTGTTTACCACCTGAGGTGTTTGCTCTAACCTGGCATGCTGATGTTGGTCATATCATGCATATGGCGCCTTGCATTGCTTACATTATACATCTTATATGTCATCAGCTTAGTTTAGATTTGCTTTGTGTGAATGCCACCTGTTTGGTTTCTATATCATACTCCCACCATTCCTAAATATTTGTCTTTTTAGAGATTTCAACAAGTGACTACATACGGAACAAAATGAGTGAATCTACACTCTAAAATATGTCTATATACATCCGTATGTGGTAGTCCATTTGAAATCTCTAAAAAGACAAATATTTAGGAACGGAGGGAGTATATGGGAATTATGCAATGCCATCTTCTTTAGCCAGGCATCATATACGTGAATCATGCAATGCCATCCTGTTTAGCCAGTCATCGTATATGTGAATTGTATCGTGCCATATTTTTTTCCATAATGTGTTCCATTTGTCAGCAATGTTTATACATTCATCTACTCTTCCTGTGCATCAGCCATTTGAGTCGGTCATGGGAAAATCTGGAGTGAAAACAAGGTCTTCTGAGCAGTCAGTGCTACCTGTCGATGCAGATTTCTTGCTGGTTACAGATAGCTCCTCAGAGGAGGATTCAGAGAGAGATGACCAGTCGTATCCCCCCCCCCGAGGTGCATGCTCTAACTTGGCTGGGTTATATTGCTCATATCATGCATATGGTGTCTTGCATTGCCATGCCATCTGCTTAGATTAGACATGCTTTGTGTGAATGCCTCCTGTTTGCTTTCTATATCAGATATGTGAATTATGCAATGCCATGTTTTTCAGCCAGTTATCATATATGTGAATTATGCACCGCCATGGAGCCAGGCATCATATATGTGAATTATCTCATGCCATCTTTTTTTCATTACGTATTCCATTTGTCGACAATCTGTGTATATTGAACTACTCTTCATGTGTATCAGCCATTTGAGCCGGTTATGGAAAAATCTGGAGTGAAAACAAGGTCTTCAGAGCAGGCAATGGTACCTGTTGAAGCATATATCTCGATGGTTACAGGGAGCTCCTCAGAGGAGGATTCAGAGACAGATGACCAGTCCTATATCCCACCTGAGGTGTATGCTCTAAGTTGCAATGTTTATATTTCTCATATGATGCATATGGTGTCTTGCATTGCTTAGTTTAGACATCATATGCACAATATTGAATTCTATCTGCTTAGTTTAGAGATCATACATGCGAGTGCCAGCTGCTTAGTATATGAATCAATTATGTCAATTATATCATGCCATCCTGTATACTTAGACAACATGTATGTGAATTATTTCATCCCAACCTATTTTAGAAAGACATCATATAGTTTTGTCATGTCATCCTGTTTAGGTACTCATCATATGTTGAATTATGCCATTATATCCTGTTAAGTTATCCATCATATATCTGAAACTGTGTCATGCTATCCTGTTTAGTTAGGCATCATATATGTGAAATTGTGTCATGCTGTCCTGTTTGGTTAGACAACATATATGTGAATTACCACATCTGTCTATCATACAATGTCTGTACGTTCAATTTCTTTTCTTGTTTATCAGCCATTTGAATTGGAGGGGGTGATGGCAGTATCTAAGGGAGCAAAAACCCGTTCTTCACAAAAGACAGTGCTACCCGTCGATGCAGATAGAACCATGGTTGTACTGGCCCACAAACTAGCCCCACCACACATAATCGAGACTCTTCCAGATTGCACACTTACACCGTTGGGCAGAGAACCAGCTACAACCCATCTAACCGCAACCCCAGCGGATAGTAACCCACTTATAGTTGACAAAGCACCATGTCCACCACAGAGTACCCCCACACGAGCAGTTTGTAAAGCTACTGCAGTGCCCAAAGCACGAAGACCACCACAGCTAACCCAAACTCCACGTTTAAAGCAGAAGAGCAACTGTTCTCAGGTCAGATTCCGTAGCTATGGTCCATACTCCTTTGCTGTTGCATCACTGTATTTACTCATACCAACTACTTTCGAATTTGAAGGATCCAATTGAAACTCCAATGGCGCAACAGGTATGTTTTAAACCTATTTCTTTAACTGGATTGCTGTTCTAACTTCTTGCTCTATGTTGATTTCAGTTTAAGTTGTATAAACAGTTATGTTCTCATGTGATGCACATTACAAGTGCTGCCAATGCTGTGTAGTTTCTCACACTTATATTCTGTCTATGCTGCTGTGTCTTAAAAATATATGAGTTGAACTGTGTCTCTATCTTGATTAGGGAACATAAACTAGAATGATATGGACAATACAGTGACCATAGTACATAGATATATGTTTGTTTCATGCTGTTATCCTGTCCACCTTACTACTGAACCGGTTTACCAAAATGAGTTTGGTATACTACAAGCTAAACCTGTGATGTGTCTGCTTGTTTCTCTTGTAGTATGCAAACAGAATATTGGAGAAGAGCACCCCACTATGCAATGGTAGAGAAAGTAATGCAGATAAGGTTCAAGATAGTGAGACAACCCTGTTGGTCTCCAAGAAAGGTGATAAAAACGATCTTGTAGACAGTGAGAAAACCCCACAGTCCTGCGTTGATGTAGTGTTCGAGTTACTGGCCAGTACCGCTGGCACAAGCTCTTCGAACTCGCTGCCTGAATCACTTCGGCTTCTTCAGTCTCAGCTACAAGCTGAAAGGCATCAGTCATCTGTGCTGCGGCAAGAAGCCGAAGGACTGAGGAAGTCCCTGCAGAATTCAGATGCGTACTTTCTTGTGCAACAGCAAGCGCTGGAGGATTTAAGCGCCAAACAAGAGAAAGTTAATAAGCTTGCTAAGCATCTTGCCAGCATTATGGGTACCCAGGATATTGTTTCTTGAACTCTTCTGAAGTGGTTTCAGTTCTGGACTTGTTTTGCTGCGGCGTTTATATGCTGCTGTGTTCCCTATATTTGCACTGGTGGTGAACTTTGATGCCCAGTGGATGTAATATGTGTAATAGCCGTGATAGCCTAGCATAAGTTGCTTGCTTATTTATTTCCTTGTTGTCTTGTTTATTTGTTTGCTTGTAGTCAGTGCAGTTCTTTTTCCGCGGTTTGCTAGTGGCTGCAATAACCTATTTTTTAAAACTAGGCCACAATAACCATGGGCTAATATTTACTGTAGTGACACTGGGCCTCCTACGGGCCGTAGAAACAGTGGGCCTTCTACGGGCCGTAGAAACAGTAGGCCTTCTACGGGCCGTAGAAACATTGGGCCTTCTACGGGCCGTAGAAACAATGGGCCTTCTACGGGCCCTATCATCAATGGGCCTTATACGGGCCGTATGATCGATTGGCCAAACATGGGCCAATAACAGGCCGCATTATGGCCGTAAACGGGCTAGAGTTGGAATCGTCCGTTCATGGGCCGACCATAACGGGCCATCGTTAATAGGCTGTATTTGATGACGCTATGAAAACGGCCCAATGTATTAACGGACCACAAACGGGCCGACTGTAACCACGGGCTGAATTTGGCCCACAAGCAGAAAATTACAGTAACGGGCCGTAAGTAAACGAATGCTCGAAATGAGCCCAAGAATAAATGGGCTCTGAGAAGGCCGAAAGATAACATGGGCTGGAAACGGCCCAACTGAATAACGGGCCATTAATGGGTATAAAGTGATACACTGTTCATTACGGGCCAGTTTCACCACGGGCCGTTAATGGGTCTAAAGTGATACACTGTTCATTGCGGGCCAGTTTCACCACGGGCCGTTAATAGGCCAAGAGTTACATAGGGCCTCATATGGGCCGAAAGACGTCATGGGCCATACATGGGCCAGAAGTGAAAACGGGCTGGAATCATATTGGATGGCCCAGATGACGCTACTGGGCCTAATTCGGGTAGGGCGTAACGGGCCTTGGGTTAGCGGGCTGTAAATGGGCTATATGCCAACAGGCCGTTAACAGGCTTTCCATGGGCCAGCCCGTCACCTTTTGACCAAGTCAAACGGCCAGCCTTTTCACAGGAATAGGCCTCTGTTGGGCCGGGCCACGTGTTGACGTATCATAGGCGCCTTCTGTCCAATGAGTGGATGACATCTGTCCCAACAATGAGCCGACACGTGTTTCCTCCAGCCAATGACGATTTTACACGTGGAAAATCCCCATTGGTCGGGGTGTTAACGGGTTATCGGATCCAAAACCCAACCCGATAGTTTAACGACGTTTCGTTACGGTGGATGCCATGTGTCGGTCACCCTTGACGAAAGCACTTCTGTAACGCACGATTTATCGTCATGGAAGTGGACACTTCCGTGATGATAATTTTGGTAATGTCATGGAACACTTCTACGACAGCACAGGTATGACTATCTTGATTCTGTCATAAATCATGGATGTACTTGCATGACAAAATACGCGACCTACTGTGACAAACAGGTATCATCACGGAAGTGTATTTTTTTTTGTAGTGTGGACCAGCTTGAGAATCTAAAACAACCAAAATTGTTGGAGCAGTTGGAGCAACTGGAGAGCCAGCATCAACAACAACTGATGGCTCTACTACAGGAGACTTTTTCGGGCCTGCAGCAGCACTACCACTAGTCTCAACAGCAACCTCGATGGGATCTGTCTCCAAAATGATATCTCTAGCTGTCTTGCCCTGCTCAGCATCAGAAACAAACAGCACCAATGGACAACTGAGGTTAAGTTGGCTCCACCCCGTCAGAGCAGTCGGTGCCTAACATGGTCTTGTCTGCAACCTTCTCTAGAGAAACACTAGAATCATCATTCTGCAGCAAAGAACAGAAAGTCATTACAAATGGGCACACAGTGACAAAAATGCAAAAACAAGTACACTAAAAAATGAGACAAATGGACAAGAAAAATGGTACTTTATTTTCACTGCCATGAGCCTCATCAACTGATACATCACTCACAGGAACAGGTTCATGCACAGGAGCACTTGCGCTTTCCGGTAAAAGATCCTCCTCAACCCTAGCATCATCATCAATAGCCTATAAAAAATCATGTAGAACACAAACGCCTAATCAGTAGAAGTTCACATTACATAATAAAAGAAGGTCAGCTATGACAAAATGACACATAGTGGAAGTCTGTAAACATAGAAAGGCAGATAGCAAACTACTCTAATGCAAAAGGGAACAAAAAGGGCCAGTTATGGAAAACACAGAAGTTCAAGTGTTGTAGCCCCTGAAGTTGAGGTACTGTAAACAGAGAAGGTCACCTAGGAAACACTAGTGCTAAGAGGAAAACGTTTAGGACACATGAAATAAATAAGGGTCACCTATGACTACAAAACAGTAATAACTGAAAAGCTAACAATGAACATTAATGCACAGAAAATATCAAAAAGCAAACACAAACAAACCTCTTTGGTATGATCCACATGGCCTCCTTCACGATCCAAACAAATAGGATCTTGCCTCTGAATCTGACTCACAACAACACTTGCCTCATCTTCAAACGGCTTGCAACGAACATCCTGTATTCCCTTGAACAGCCGAAAGCTAGCACGGAGGTGGGAAGTACTATCAAGCCAAATGATCAATCTTATGGCCACATTCATGGCATAGTTTGTTCAAATGAACTCATATCATGCACAAGGGTGCATCTTGGAATGACAAACAATGTTGCCTAAGGAAGTTTTCATTTTCTTTGCATGAAAAATTCATTTTCATTTTTCTGAGTGCCCAAAATGAGTTTTTTTGTGAAGGGCCTACCATATATTTGTTTCAAAATTGGACCTAATCAATTTTATAAAATACTTGGCCATATATAATGCACAATTGAGAAAATGGTTGGGTGCCAAAATTTTTGATCCACTTGTGGTGAAAAAGACAAATTCTCGCCGATTCAGTAGGAAGCGGGTCAAATCTGAACTGCAGCTGCCTCATAATTTGCTATTTATTTTTTCCAAAAATCATTTCTAGTTACATAAGTACCTATTTAATCATAAATACATGGTTTGGTGGCGATACGTCGAGGTTTGGACAGTGGCCGAGGGCTCCAACTCTAGAGCGCGTAAACTAGCATGCCCGTCGCGTGGTCACCGCGTGACCGTGGCTTTGCCATGTGGTCTGGGCGGCCTAGGCATGTCTAGTGGGTTGGGCACTCCCCAGGTAGGTGCTAGGAAGAAAATCACAACATAAGATTCTCACGAGGAGACCGATCAATGCTCAAACATGAATAAGCAGCCAAGTGTTTGATTAGCGGTACGGGAAATGCACATGGCTAATGTGCATGAGCTTTGGCTGAGAATGATCAGTTACTAAGAAGACCGTCTTCACAAATTTTTAGCTGAAAAGGAGGACCCTAGGTGGTACTTGCTTTGCAAAGTACCGCATTGGACATAAATACGAATGTTGAATATGGGCTCAAAATAATGAATGGATTGAGCTCGCATTTGGTGGAGGATGGTTATTTGGGCATAGGAAAGCACTGTAGAAAATGGATACCATTTGGACATGCCAAAGTGGTACTTCCTTCACAAAGTGTTTTTCTGAACAAAATAGGAAAATGAATATTTTTTAATTATTTTTGAACTAGGAAAGGAAGGTTTTTTTACATATTTGATGAAGATATGACCCAAAGAATTTATGAGATTTTTTGGGAATTTTGGGAATGACAGAAATATAGGTTGCTTCACAACCTAGGGCAAAAACTGCCACATGGAGATGACACATAGGCAAAACTGTTGAGGTGGCGCCTAGTCATAGCAACCCACCACAATTTACAAGGTTATGACCATTTATATTGGTCATGATCAGCTAGAAATAAGGCAGTGGACCAGTGCTATCTGCTTTATGACCATTTCGTGTAAGGAAATTACGACCTTTCTGATCAAAATGGTCGTTATAGTTTAGGGTTTGGAGCCCCCTGAACAGCTTTTGACCAATTGGTCTGAAATGGTCATAGATCTATGACCAATTCTTCCAGGGTCACTGACAGAAGGTCACTAGTTGACATATTTCTTGTAGTGGCGACTGATTGGACGTGGGCGTCTCTGCTTCCCCATGCTGCCTCGGCAACCGCCCGTCTGACGAGTCCCTGCCACATGCAAAAAGGGTTATCATTACCTACGATCGTGGAGGTCGACGGTTGGCCTCCCTTGGGTTATAAATGAGAAGGGGTGAGAGCCCTCGTCACCCATCTCTTCCTGCTCCGCCTGCTTCTTCTCCCCTGCTCCACCTCCAGTCTTGACACCGATGGCACTGATCCGTAGATTCTCGGCCGAAGAGAAGGGGAAGGCTCCCTGGGACAGACCCGATCCGCTCCCGCCGAAGAAGAGGCCGGTCCACCGCCATGGAGAGGTCGTGAGGCTGGAGATGACGAGGCCTTGGTGCGAGCGGCCACCTCCTGGGTACCCACTACCCCAGTGCGCCCCAGCCGAGGTCTCTGAAGAAAGGGGCGGTGTCGGTGTTCTAGGAACGGGGGTACCTAGACTTGCCTGCCTATGGCCCGCGGCGTGGCTCAAGGAGTGGCCCAGTGCGGCCCATCTTCATCGACACCTGCTCAAGACCCTCGCGAGGGGCCAAGCCTCACGGGGCGGACGACAGGAGGCTTCCTCAGGCACGGCCTCGTCAGGCTGGCTCGCAAGGAGGCGGAGAGATCAAGGCGGGGTACCTCGCGAGGTGCTCATGACGCAAGCCATGATGACCAAGGCCAAGCGGGCGCCAGGCGGGCGCCGACCTGCGCAGAGTCCTTGTTTCCTCTTTGGTGCAAAGGGGGCAAGCGCAGGCGAGAGTATCAAGCAAAGGCAACCATTTCGGTGCAACAAGACCAAGACCAGCAGGACGGCAGAAAGGAGGTCATCGTGGAGCCCAAGACAGCATCATCGTCAGGGTCTTTCGCAGGCGAGGACCAGCTTTAGTCAGGATAAGTGTACCAGATGTTCCCCTTCAAAATGGCCAATTGTTGGCGCCCTTCCCGCTCAATATTTGGGGAGAGGCCCATGGCCTCTGCCTATAAATAGGACTAGCCACCCACAGGGTAGGGAGATGGGATCCGAGACATCGGCCTCCAGAGAGAGAGAAAGAGACATGATTGAACTCCCCTAGCAGTTCATTGCACCAGCCAAGAACAGACCCTCGCGAGGCTGTTCTTCCCTTGTACTGTTCCTCATCAGCCCCAGAGGCAATCCACCACACCACACACTGGAGTAGGGTATTACACCACAATGGTGGCATGAACCAGTATAAATATCATGTCCTTTGTGTTGTTCTTCGCGTAGTTTTGGATCCTTGCGTGGCGACGAGACATGGGTAGGCGGGGGGTGTGATCTCCGCATGCACCCCAGAGTTCGAATGTCGGGGGTTGGGTGCGACATATGCCAAAGGATGGCTTATCATGGTGGGAGCGAGTAGAACGTCGCCGGTGCCCGGAAGCGGGATGAGGCGAAGACATGCATGCTGGCGAAACTTACCCAGCTTCAGGGCTCTCCGAGGAGATAACACCCCTACTGCTGCTCTGTGGGGTCTCCGCATGGTCACTATGGCAAAGTGTTTACAATGGTGCTCCTGGAGCTGTTTCTGGAGGTAGGAGAAGGCTAGGCTAGCTTCTCCTTCCTGTGATATAAGGTCTATTCCTATCTGGGTCCGAACCTTTGCATGGGCTTCCCGGGGGGGTTATATAGGCCTACCCCCCAGGGGTACAATAGTAATCCGGCTGGGAGCGGGTCCCAGCCGTCTGTCTCTCAAGCCATCGTCCTTCCTACCGACTCCTGGGGCCCGCCGACTGGCGGGCCCCGCGGATAGGCCTGAGACTGTAGCGGTACTCCTAATGACGTTGGCTTGGTCATGCGGTCATTGCTACAGTGCCGCCGTCCGGCGTGCGTTCACTGTCACCACTCCCCATCGTATCTGGTTAATGGCGTGTGGGGCCCGGGGGAGGGGTCGGACGACTTCAGGGGGCCGACTCCCACGGGCCCGTCTCCAGGGCACTCATGCCGTCTTCGGTCTACCCACTGACAGGCGGTCCCGCTGCCCTTGGGTCGTACAGGCCGGCGTCATGGGCACAGTGCGCCGCCTACTATGGCTGAGGTCAAGGCAGGCATGACAACAGTGCCGCGCCTCGCCGGAGATCTCCTGCGATACGGCTCACTATAGCCATGCCGGCCCGCCGTAAGCGGGGGGGGGGGGAACGGCCATGCCATGGCCGTACCCCGCCTCGTCCTTTGAGACAAGGGTGGAGTCGTGGGCCGACTCTCCATAGCCGGCCTCTCTGGAGGTCGCCGGCCAGGAGTCGGCTTGTCGCGGAGTCGCCGTCTGGGACTCGGGATAACTTGGAGTCGTCCCTGGGACTCGGCATAACTCGGAGTCGTCCCTGGGACTCGGCATAACTTGGAGTCGTCCCTGGGACTCGGCATGAGGGCGCGGCGTGCCCCGATGTCTTGAAAGGTCATGGGGCTCGGGTTGGCCTACCCGTGGCCCATTACTCCGACAGTAGTCCCCGAACCTGGTGAAGCTCCGCGGACACCGCATCGTGGGGCTTCAACAGCTTCAATCTTCCGGGAGCGGATTTTGGGCCTCGGCCGCCGTCTTCATTCGGGCCGACTATCCAAAGTCAGATTTCCGGAGGGCTACCCTGCCTCGTGAAGAGCTTGAAAGTCGTGGCGGGAGACCAGGCGGCGTGCCTGATATGCTTCCCCGTGGCCATCAGCGCGGTCCTCTTGCGTGGCGCCACGCGGAGGGGCCCGCCACTACCACGCCTCGGAATTCGAACGGATCCGTTGCGCCGTGCGGTCGGTTGGTTTTCCCACGTCGTTACTGCGCGCAGTAACTTCGTGGGGTAAATCATGGGGGCGTGGGGTCCTGTGCACAGTTAATCCCACACCCGCCCCCTTCGGCTTCTCAGCCCACAAGGCTATAAGTAGGCAGGGGGGGCGTAGCGGCAGAGCACGCGCGTCCATCTTTCCCGCTCCCTCCGCCCCCTCTTGCCTCCTTTCCTTCCTTTCGCCGCCGTTGAGCAAGAAAACACCACACCAGCGGCGATGAGCTCTTCCTCCGCCGCCGCGGCCCCCGCCGTGCGCTCTGGCGTGTGGGACGGCTCGGAGGTGGACGACGAGCATATCGAGTTCCTCCGCTGAACGCGCCGGCTCCCCGACGCAGACCTCGTGCGCGCCCGCACCGCGCCGGAGGGGGAGATTCGGCTGGCGCCGGAGGAGGGCTAGCGGGTTATCTTCCGCTCGCACCTCATGCGCGGCCTGGGGCTGCCGGCGAGCGGCTTCTTTCGCGCCTTCCTGGAGTTCCATGGGATCCAGCCGCACCACCTTTCCCCGAACACGGTGGTGCTGCTGTCCGCCTTCGCCACTCTGTGCGAAGGCTTCCTGTAACGCCCCGGATCCAATGAGCCAGGTGTATGCTAGTTATTCGCCGTCATTGCCATGTCATTTGCTTGCATGTTGCATTTTATCATGTCATCATGTGCATTTCATTTTGCATTCATGTTCGTCTCATGCATCCGAGCATTTTCCCCGTTGTCTGTTTTGCAATCCGGCACTCCTATGCCCTCTGGCGTTCCCCTTTCGTGTCACACCCTAGCTAGTTCATGCATTAGAGTGTTGCATCATGTCTATTTTTCTCAACAGAAACTTGAAATGGGGATGACAGAACCCCCAGCCCCCTCTGAAACCAACTAGGGTTTACTAAAAATATTTTTCAATGAACCTGAGATGCCCTTCTAAAATGTCCATCGTTCTTGTCTTGGTTCAGAACCTCTGCCAAAAGTGGTGCTCAATTTTCTAGGTCATCCTAAGGTTTTTGAATTAAATCATAAGTATTTGAGTTTGGGCATTTAAATTATATAAATTATTTTAAATGCTCAAATAATCCCAAACTAAAATGTTCCATGCTGGATATATTCCAGTTAGTGGCCATGAGCAGTTTGGTGATTTTTGGAGTTGTCTAGGTATTTTTAGAAAGTCCACAAAGCTATAGAATAAATAAAAAAAGATAAATAAAAAGAGAGAGAGGGAACTAACCTGGCAGCCCACCAGCCAGCCCACCTAGCCGGCCCAGCCCAGCAGCCGCTCCAGCGAGCTGCTTGCCTTCGCCAGGCAGGCAGGCAGGTGCTCGACGGCGGCACCAGCGTGCGCCACGCAGCTGCCCGCCGCCCTGCTTCCTCCCCTCGCCTCTCTGCTGGCCTGGATGAGCTCCACATCGTGCCCCGAACCCCCTCGACACCTCACTCGCTCACCTGCCTCTCTCCCTCGCTCTCCCACGCCATGGCCGACGCCACCGCAGCCGCACCGTCGCCGTAGTCGCGCTCTCCGTCGTTCTTGCGCCGTGCCGTTGTGTCCAGGAGCTCCGACACCCTCCTCTTCTTCGAGCTAGCCGAGCCCCGAGCGCTCGCTTGCCCCGAGGCCTCTGCACCGACCTCGCCCGACTCCGCCATCGCCGGAGATCCCCTTCGTCGTCGCCGCCGCACCAGCTCGTCCCCGACCGCGCCGTCTGCTTCCTCGAGATCGCCGTGAGCCCAGCTACCTCTCCCCCTTTCCTTTTTCGCTCTCGAGCCCCGTAGCGACTGCACGAAGCTCACCCGCACGCACTGCCGCGGAGCTCGTCGCCGACGTGACTCCGGCCACCCACTGGCCACACCACCATGTCCAACGCACTCACCGCACACGCAGGAACCCGTAGCACCTCACCACGAGCCTCGTCGTGCCCCGTAGCTTCGGGTTCATCATCACCCGAACTCCGGCGACCGCCAAAGTCATCGCCGACGCCGTTTCCGGCCACCCCGAGCTCAACCAACACCACTAAGAGCTGCAGCTTGCTCCCAGCTACACGTAGATGCCCACCGCGGCTCTTTTGGTCGCCGGAATGCACAAAACCACTATCGACGTCGCGTTCGGCCTCGCCGGCGGCTAAACACCGGTGAGTTGACCCCGCTGACACCTCGTTTGACCACGGGTGGGCCCAGTTTGACCCCCCTGGGTCAATGACAGGTGGGGCCCAGCCCTGTTAACTAATCAGGATTAGTTTTAATTAATATTTAGTTAAACTAATTACACTAACACACGGGACCCACTAGTCAGGGTTGACCTGGACTGTTCTGTTGACCGTTGACGTCATCCTGACGTAATGCTGATGCAGTAATTTATTTACTGGAATTATTATTACACAGGAAATTCCAGTAAATACCACAAACTTTAAAAAAATCATAGAAATTAATCTGTAACTCCAAATGCAAAGTTTTATATATGAAAAATGATCAGAAAAATCCAATCTATCCATCTGTACTAGTTTCATGCATGTTTAAGCAAGCTAACCTGATGTTTAGTGCAGAACAAGATAAAGCACTTAAAAGGGTCATTTATGAGTTTGAAACTTGAATCTTTGATTCAAAATGGTTCAAACCCATCTGGTCTTAGTTGCATTATCCCAATACACTCATTTTGCCATGTCTCATGCATGCATCATATTGTTGCATATTGTTTGGTGATGTTTGTGTATCGGTGCTCTTTGTGGCAGGTTTTGCCTCCGAGGAGTACCACGATTACCCTAACGAAGAACAATATCAGTGCATCGACCCTTCAGGCAAGCAACCAACCATTTGATCATATCGATACAATCCCATGTTCTCGCTTCTCCTCTCTTACTGCATTAAGACAACGCGTTTCAAACTGCTGTGTGCTACGGTAGTTGAACCCATTTCCTCTGCATGACCTGTCATTGCCACAGTAACTAGATGAAACCCACTAGCATGTGTAGGAGTTGATTGAGCCATATGTATGTGTTGTTCCTACCTTGCTATGCCTGCTATGCTTAGAGTCGTGTCAGGTTTGGTTCATCTGGGTGATGGGCTAGAGTGAAATGATCATGCCGGTAATGAGAGTGATGTGGTGAACACGATTTGGTAAAGGTATCGATGAAAGGCCATGTAGGAGTACATGGTGGGTTGTTTCATTGAAGCCGAACTTAAGCACTGAGATCTGTATGTGTGATTTAAGATTCAGCTAATACCATGCATTGGGCCCTGAAATATGACCCTGCTCGACTTCTTATTCACCCTAGTCCTCTGTCCAAGAGTTGCAAGTAGTTTCTGGTGTTTGTAGCTTACTGGAGGTCGTGGGCAGCGATGACCCGCGGAGTGGGCTATGATGCGGTAGGTACGTGGCCGGGAGTACCAGGAACCCGTTAGGTGTCTCGGAACCCTGTACACATCGTTCGGGGCCGTACGTGGAACCCTGGCCGGACTCCCTGCGGATGGAACCTGAATAGGCGATAAACCTGGACTAGAGACTTAGGTGTTTAGGTAGGTCATGGTCTACACCCACGTCGGCTTTCGCTTGAAGTCTGCCGAGCACATGTCGTGTGCAGACGCTAAGTGGTGGAAACATGTATGAAGAAGTACACCCCTGCAGGGTTAACATGATCTATTCGAATAGCCGCGTCCGCGGTAAAGGACTACTTGGTTGCCCATACAGTTCATAGACAAGTAAATGGATACTACTAAAAATCTCAAGATAAGCGTGAGTGCCGAGGATGGCTCTTCCGTAGGATGACGGAGGTGGATCCTCGGTGGAGTATTGAAGTGGTGTGTAGTGGACTCGTGTGCGCAAAACCATTTCAAGTTGGTGTCTCGTAGGATAGCTTAGCCAAGAGTCAAAGCTGGCTTGCTGCAATAACCCCACCAACCCTTCTTGATAATGTGCATGTATGTAGGATCTGATGTAAGTCTTGCTGAGTACCTTTGTACTCATGTTGCTTTAATTTACATTTTTCAGAAGACGCTGCAACCCCTTCTGATGGGTTCTTTGTAGATGTTGACATCGATGAGTAGACTGAGGCCCAGGTGGTGATCCTGAGCTTGTGAAGGACCACGTAGTATAGCCAGGCTTTCCCAAGCCTCTTTTATTTTACTAGTTGTCTATACTCAGACAAGTTACTTCCGCTGTTGGCTTGTATGTCTGTATGACCTGAATGCTCGGTCGTGTGACCCGTACTTGTGTGTATGATATGTATGGCTCCCTGAGCCTTTAAATAAAGTACTTGTGTTGTAGAGTCATGTTGTGATGCCTTGTTGTATTTGCACATATCGAGCATATTGTGTGTATGATTGAAATGCTTGGTATGTGTGGGATCTGACTATCTAGTTGTTTATTCTTAGTAGCCTCTCTTACCGGGAAATGTCTCCTAGTGTCTCCACTGAGCCTTGGTAGCTTGCTACTGCTCCGGAACACTTAGGCTGGCCGGCATGTGTCCTTCTTTGTTCATGTGTCTGTCCCTTCAGGGAAATGTCACGCGATGGATACCGGAGTCCTGTTAGCCCGCTACAGCCCGGTTTACCGGAGTCCTGCTAGCCCAGTGCTACAGCCCGGATTCACTTGCTGATGACCGACACGTTCGATGCTGGGTCATGGATGCCTGTCCCTGTAAGTCTGTGCCACTTTGGGTTTACGACTAGCCATGTCAGCCCGGGCTCCTTACCATATGGATGCTAGAGACACTATCATATACGTGTGCCAAAAGGCGCAAACGGTCCCGGGCAAAGGTAAGACGACACCCGTGGGAATATCATGCGTGAGGCCGCAAAGTGATATGAGGTGTTACATGCTAGATCGATGTGGCATCGAGTCGGGGTCCTGACATTTCGTCTCTCATTGTGAGTGGGTGTTAAACTTTCTCGGAATGGACCGAGTCTTATCAAGCGGCCTTGGTATAGCACCGGTAGACCGCCTGTCAAGTTTCGTGCCATTTGGAGGTCGTTTGGTACTCCAACGGTTAACCGCATAGCCCGAAGCCCCTCTCTCTTTGCAGCCCAACACCCCTTCCAAAGTGGCCCAAAACCCATCTAACTCTCCTCCATGCTCTCGGTCGTTCGATCACGATCGTGTGGGCGAAAACCGCTCCTCATTTGGACACTCCTAGCTCCCTCTACCTATAAATATATGTCCCTCCCGGAATTTTCACGCAGATGAACCCTAGCCCCTTCTCCACCGTGCCGCCGGACATGTCCATCTGCGCCGGACATGTCCGCCGGCCACGTCGCTTCGACCAATGGAGTCACGCCACGTCACCCCGCCGCCGCCCGCAGCCAACCGGCTGCCGCCACCTCAGCGCCTCCTCCTTTTCTCTCCTCCCGCGCCCGCCGCCGGCCCGCGGAGCCCAGGCGGGA
>NC_057804.1:262479811-262485323 GCF_018294505.1 Triticum aestivum | reverse complement strand
GCGCCGGCCGCTCCCGCGCCCCACCGCCTTCGTCTCCGCCCTCCTCCACCGCGGAGCCCTCCGCCGCCAAGCCTCGTCGCCGGCTCCGCCACCGACCATGCCGGCGCCGCCATGGCCACCGAGCTCCTGCTCTAGCTCCGGCCCTCCCACCTCCTCCGGCCTTCTCCACGTCGCCGGACCCCGCCTCTGGTCAGATCCGGGCAGGAGCCGCCCGGATCCGCCCTCTCCCTCGTCCTCCGGCCGCCTCCTCTCCTCTCCGGCGAGCTCTCCGGCGAGATCCGCGACGAGGTTGACTTTCCCCCTCCAAAATTCGTCTAAGTCCCTGATTCTGCAATAATTTTCATGCCATGTTTGACCTGCCGTATCTCTGCATCCGTAGCTCTGTTTCATGCGTGTAATATGTCAAATTGTTCGTCTCGACAAGTACATCGTTTCATTCCATTGCATCATATTCATTTGAGGTCATCTAGATGTCCGAATCATCGTTGTAACTGTGCTTCATGATGTTTTCTGCTGTCTGTTAACAGAACGAGCTCTTTTGTCATTTTTGCCATGATTGATGTGTGCATCCTATGAGGTTGATGTCTACATGTGTTTTGATCAATGCTATGTCTTCTTTACAGAGGTGTATGCCATATATTTTTGTGATCAATGTGGTGACTATCACAAGCATGCAAACTAGGCATCGTGATGTTGCTGATTTTAGTCCCTGTTCTGCTGTTATTTTGATGCCATGTAAACTTGATGCTACAGAGAGATCCATGCATTTTTTGAGATACTTCAGTAAGGATGTTTTGAACATATGGTTATTGTCTATCCATTCATGGCCTTGTTGCAAATTATGGAGTAGTCTAGAATGTCATTTTCGTGCTCTACTTTTGCTTCAGAATGTTTCCTGGCAGATTGTTTACGTGTTATTCAATTTTGCCAAGGTTGCCATAGTTGATCCTTGCATGCTATAGACTTGTTCTTGACTTGGTTTGTTTCACAAACATGCCTTCTTGATGATTCTATGCTTATCTTGTCATGCAATGAATTGTGGTGAGTGAATCGAGCTTGTTAAGTAGGGTACATGATGTTGCTGTTTTGCTAGGCTGAATCTGTTATTTTGTGATGCTATATAAACATGTTGCTACTAATCATTCTATGCATAATCTGGAGATGTTTTATAAATATGTTTTGTTCTACATGTCATGCTCTATCCATACATGCCCCTGGTTGCATTTATAGGTTGTCGTAGATTGTTTATATCTTGCTCCAAAGTTGCTTCATAATGTTGTCAGCCTGTTAACATTAAGTTCAGTTGTTACCATGATTGTTGCTAGTGATCCATGCACCCTATGGACTTGCTATTGCCATGCTTAGCTTCACAAACATGCCTTCTTGCTGTTGGGTGCCTTGCCATGCCATGTTTTGCTCTGTAGTGAGTTGCACAAGCTCATCTACATGCCTTCATAATTCTGTTTCTGCCATGTTTGAATCTGTATTATAACTTGCCATGTTTACATGGGTGCCATCATATTTTCTGATCCTTTTCGGCTTATGGTCAGTAAAGGACATTTGATCTATGCATTTATTAGATTCATGACATGCCTTTGTTTGCCATGATAAGTTCCTGTAACATGTTGTTTGATAGCTCTGAACATTGCATCGTGATGTTATTTTCTGTAAAGTCTGAATTGTTTTTACTTGCAATCTTACCATGTGTGTTTGAGCATGTTCCAGTGATTTCTAGAGATAGCTCAGTGTTCATGTTTTGTTGTGCTTTACGTGTACATCATGTCCATGCCTTTTGTTATCATGTTGAGGTCCTGTAGCATGTTGTTTTGGTGCTTGCAATATGCCTAGTTGCTGTTTTGGACAGCTTGTCCTTTAGACTTGTTTCATGTGTGTGTGTTGAACCGTTGCTCCGTTTTGAGTGTGCTCTATATATAACTTGCTTAGAATTGCATGTAACTTCATATTATCATGTTGCATCCTTGTTTTGAGGTGTTTGCTTGATGTTTGAGTGCATTTTGCATCAATGCCATGTTTATCTTGCATTACTCATATCTTCTAGGCCGTAACTCCGAACTAAATGAACTTTATATGTAACTTGACTAGAATCTCGTGTAGATCATCTTGGTGCATCTTAACTTGATGTTTAACAACTTGAACATAAGGTTTATTCAGATCTGGACCAATTTCGAAATATGCATATGAGGACTTACCAGAATTGTTATATGTTGTCCCCGGCCTCATTTAAACGTGTCTTGATGTGTTGCTCTTGTTTGCATCATCTTTTGCCATGAGTAGCTTCATCTAGATTGGTCATGCATCATTATTGTTGTGCATCATGTCTTGTTCATGTGTGGTGTGTTTACTATGTTGTGTGCTTCTTCTCGATAGTTCCTGTTCCGTTGCGATCGTGAGGATTCGTTCGTCTACGGTTGGTTCGGCTTCATCCGTTCGTCTTCTTCATGGACTCGTTCTTCTTCCTTGCGGGATTTCAGGCAAGATGACCGCTACCCTGGATCTCACTACTATCATTGCTATGCTAGTTGCTTCGTTCTATCGCTTTGCTGCGCTACCTATCACCTGTTTATCAAGCCATCCCAAATTGCCATGAACCTCTAACCTTTGACACCTTTCCTATGCAAACCGTTGTTTGGCTATGTTACCGCTTTTGCTCAGCCCCTCTTATAGCGTTGCTAGTTGCAGGTGAAGTTGAAGATTTCTCCATGGTGGACAGGATTTTGGTTGGGATATCACAATATCTCTTATATTATTAATGCATCTATATATTTGGTAAAGGGTGGAAGGCTCGCCCTTTTGCCTGGTGTTTTGTTCCACTCTTGCCGCCCTAGTTTCCGTCATACCGGTGTTATGTTCCTGGATTTTGCGTTCCTTACACGGTCGGGTGATTTATGGGACCCCCTTGACAGTTCGCTTTGAATAAAACTCCTCCAGCAAGGCCCAACCTTGGTTTTACATTTGCCTCACCTAGCCCTTTTTCCCTTGGGAGTCGCGCTCTCGAGGGTCATATTTATTACAGCCCCCCCGGGCCAATGCTTGTCTAAGTGTTGGTCCAAACTAGAGCACCGTGCGGGACCTTCCCTTGGCAACTTGGGTTACGTCGGTACCTGTACGCTTAGCTTATCCGGTGCTGCCCTGAGAACAAGATATGTGCAGCTCCTATTGGGATTGTCGGCGCATCGGGCGGTCTTGCTGGTCTTGTTTTACCATTGTCGAAATGTCTTGTAAACCGGGATTCCGAGTCTGATCGGGTCTTCCTGGGAGAAGGTATATTCCTTCGTTGATCGCGAGAGCTTGTCATGGGCTAAGTTGGGACACCCCTGCAGGGTATAATCTTTCGAAAGCCATGCCTACGGTTATAGGCAGATGGGAATTTGTTAATGTCCGGTTGTAGATAACTTGACACCACATACGAATTAAAACGCATCAACTGTGTGTGTAGCCGTGATGGTCTCTTTTCGGCGGAGTCCGGGAAGTGAACACGGTTTCTGGGTTATGTTTGACATAAGTAGGAGTTCAGGATCACTTCTTCATCATTGCTAGTTGACGACCGTTCCTTTTTCTCTCTTCTCGCTCTTATTTGCGTATGTTAGCCACCATATATGCTTAGTCGCTGTGGCAACCTCACCACTTTACCCCTTCCTTTCCCATTAAGCTTTGCTAGTCTTGATACCCATGGTAATGGGATTGCTGAGTCCTCGTGGCTCACAGATTACTACAACAACAGTTGCAGGTACAGGTTATGCGATGATCTTGACGCGAGAGTGATGTTTGCTTGTCTTGGAGTTCTTCTTCTGCTTCTTCTTCGATCAGGGGATAGGTTCCAGGTCGGCGGCCTGGGCTAGCAGGGTGGATGTCGTTTGAGTTTCTGTTTGGGTTTCATCCGTAGCCGGATGATGCTCTGATGTATTGTGATGTTGTATTCGTGTGGCATTGTATGCCTCTTGTATGTATTCCCATCTATTATGTAATGTTGATGTAATGATATCCACCTTGCAAAAGCGTTTCAATATGCGGGTCTATCCTTGGTGGGACCTTAGAGTTCGTTTTGGATAGGGTCGCATATTGGGCGTGACACTTCCTCGGCGTCCTCCCCACCATTGAGTTGTGGGGAGAATTCTTCTCTTCCAAGCTCGGCACGCACGTCACTGGCATGCCGGCTCAATGTGGCGCCTTCATCCCTTTGCGGCGGTCGATGGCCGACAACCCGTTCCCCGCCATCGCATTGATTAAATTGGTGAAGATGTGGCAACGGTCATACTTCTACGATAAGAGCACCACCCCCGACGGGGATTGGGTCAACTTGCCGCCTTACGAAGCCGGCGCACCGGCTGGGAGGCTTCCCAGCTGGTCTCATCGAGCCAAGACATTGATTCCCGCCGGAGCCGCCGCCGTGGCGCGACTCCGAGTTCTTACGCGGTTGGAGGGCCTCGTCGGGGCCGACTTGCTGGCCGCCTTTGTGGTGCACCGAGTCCTCCCTCTCCAAGGCCGGCCTCATCTGATCACTCAGATGAGTGACCACCGGGACCCGAGTCGGATGTGCACCAAAGACATGCCCCGCGCAGAGGTGGCAAACATGGTGAACCACATCGCAAACTGCGAGTTCGGGGAGGACTGGCAGTTCAGCAAGGAGCCGTACTCGCGCGCCAACCCCCCTCCAGCGGTAAGTCGCATCTCTTTGTTGTTTTGCCTTTTTCGAAGCCGACTCCGACTTCTGATTTTTATTGGTTTCTTGAGCTAGAATCCCCTCATGCAGCCCGCGGCCGGCGTCACAAGAGCGCCCCGCGAGTTCGTCCCCGACCGAGCGGAGAGCGACGTTGACGACCCCGACTTGGGGGCGGCAGCGATGGAAGTCGACGCCGAAGGCGGGGGAGGAGGAGCGGTAGGCGGCTTCAGGCCCTCGGCCACATTCGCCGACTGGCCTGATGTCGACGCCGAAGGGGAAGTCGCCCCGCGCCACCAGCCGAGGGTCGGCTCATCGGGCGCCAGTTCCTCCGCCGACCAAGGCGGCTTGAAGAGGCGCCAGCCTGGGCCGAGTTCATTCGGCGGCAAGCCGAAGAAGCTCAAGGGGGCGGCCGCCGCGACCAGGCGGGAGGAGGCGGCCGCGAGGGCCAATCGCTTCCGCGGGGAAGTGAGGAGGCCGCCGCTAGTCTCTGCGTAAGTGTTTCATTGTCCTTATTTTTCCTTGGTGAATCTTGTCCGAGTTTCTCTTTTCATTTCCTTTTTTGCTTCAGGGCTCCTCTTTCCCTTGAGAGGGTCGTCGCCCCCTCCGTCATGGGGTCGGCGGAGACGTCTGCCAACACTCGGCAGATTGACCTCGCCGCCGACCTCCAGGAGGCGACGGAGCGAAACGAGCGGGAGAAGCGCTACGAGGAGGAGGCCGCCCGTTTGGAGAAAGCGGAGGCCGAGAAAGCGGTGGCCTCCGCCCAGAAAAAGCTAGAGGAGGCCGAGGCTGCTGCCGCAGCAAGGTAGCGAGCCGAGGAGGCCGCGCGTTGCC
>NC_057804.1:262147461-262148438 GCF_018294505.1 Triticum aestivum | reverse complement strand
TTATTTAATTTGGAGTTACGGTTAATTTTCTATGATTTATTGAAGTTTATACAATTTTCTGGAATTATAAATCATTTCCTAATTTATTTAATTCCAGAAATACTTTACTGCGTCAGCATGACGTCGGCATGACGTCAGCAAGTCAATAGGGGCCGGTCAGGGTCAAACCTGACGTGTGGGGTCCACACGTCAGTGACACGGGGGCTAATCCCGCGTTGACTCGGGCTTTGACCCGCTACGGGGCCCGCTGTCAGTGTCTGTGGGGGGTGTTTAGCGTGGTCATTAGTGCTAACTAAATTAGCGCCACGTCAGCTAGTGACGCCGGCGGCCACGGCGACGGCGAGACCTCGCCGGAGTTGCTCGGGACGGCGCTACAGCCCGCGGCTGGTCGCGCTGAGGGCACCAGGGGTGAGCCCGTGCTCCCGCGCATCTAGGGGGACCCTCGAGAGGGCGTGGGGTGGCCGGGGTTCGCCGGAATGGAGCCCGAGGCGGCGGCCGGAGCTCGGGTGGGTGCGGGGTTAGCGCTGCGGCTTGCAAACAAGCTAGCTGCCACGCTAGCGTTGCTCCACGGGTCGTTGCGAGTGCAACGGACGCACGCGCGGGGCCATTTGGTCACCGGGGCTTCACCGGCGACGAGCCCGTGCGGCGGAGCATCTTGGCTCCGGTGGAGGGAGCGGCTAGGGGGCGAATTAGGCAACGAGGCATGGGGGAAACGATGCAGCGGCTCACCGCGGTTCTTCTGGTGCTGCTGGCGAGGCAGGGGAGGCACGGGGTCCGGCGAATCGACGGAGGGGAGCCTCGGTGGCCGGCGACGGAACGGCGATGGTGGCGGCGTTGCAGGGCTTCCGGAGGGCCGTGGGTCGGTGGGGAGGAAGGAGGGGGTCGAGGCGGAGCTCGGGGATGCATAGTGGGAGCAAGGGGGTGGCTGTGGCCCCGGTAAACGGCGTCGGCGGCGATGGGCTTCGCTCGGGCGCATG
>NC_057804.1:262139886-262145270 GCF_018294505.1 Triticum aestivum | reverse complement strand
AGGAAGTCACTCCTTTCATCAACAAATACTTCATGAGCTAGCATGAAGAAAATGCTTTCAAAAGTTTCCAACACTAGCTTAATGTCCAACAAAACCATGGAGGAGATAAAGATGTTGTCAATGGGCTCAACAACAATTCATCTAGGTTTCCTTTTAAAAGGAATTCCATAGTTAAGTGAACAAGTGATAGCATTGGTCAGGCCAAAGATGTAATGGCGTATGCTCGAGGGATCAACCACGAATAAGACAACATTACGAGCATCATTGGTACTGATTTGATTTGACGATAGCCCACACTCAAATCAAAGGATTGATAGGACAATAGGTCCAGCAACTGATCACAGGGACCAATCGATGAAGATACCGTCTTTCTTCAACACACACTACACAAGAATATCCCTTTGGAACGAACTAAGTCAGGCAAGCTTTTATCTTCCAACCCTCCAAGTTGTTGTTTAGCTTAACCAACTAGCTCAGGGATATCTAAAACCGATTCTTGGAGAGAAGGTGGTTCACAGGAATAAACCAACTTGATCACGAACTCAACATAGCGGTCAGGTGACAACCTGGTAATACTTCTGAGAAGATATTCAGAAAATCACGAACCACCGGTATGTTACTAAGCTCGAGAACAATCTTGCTTTTCAGGGCAAGACGATATGATCAAATGAGTGAGTACTTGAAATAATCCTAACTCATCGATCGAGGAGTGAACCAGGAGAATGGACTAGGTAGCATGATCAACCTTAGAATGATGATTCAAAACCAACACGCTAAAAATGAAATTATTGTCCTTTAACTACCAAGCAACGAGGTTGCTGGGAGTATTGATTTCACACATCACAATTCATTTGTCGGTATTCCGGTTGCATCAACACGAGGGCCGAGGAATGACTAATGATGGTGAGAAGTATCACTACGTCAAAATTCATGAGAGTTGGTGCAGTTCTCATGACAATTCTGACATAAAGGGGGTAATACTCCAAGGTAGAACAAAACCAAAAGCTGGATTGGCATTTGATCTGCGGAATACAACTACTTTGACCCAATCCTAGATATGGATGAGGTACTAGAGTTTGTTTCTCCTAGTCATTCTGCGATAGAATGGCTTGACGGACCACAAGAGTAATAGACATCGATAAACGAACGCACGCATACTCTTGACTATCAATTGATAGACGAGGGTCAGAATGCAACTAAAGAGAACAACTCAAAGGAACATACGATTTTCTGAGTTGTGGATGCATGGTTTGGCATGCCGAACGAATTCAACATATTTCTTCCGGGCAATCCATGCGGAAAGGTAGAACTGGCAGAGCCATAACATATAATGGAGAACTCATAGAGGGCCTGTTGTGATCTTTTGATCCAACAAACTTCTGCCATAATGGTTCATGGTATTTGGATGAACGAAATACCACGGACTTCAAGGACTATCGCAAAGGTTACTAATATCCTAAAGGAACTATCAACACTATCAACATGAAGTAAGTAGAGTGTATCTCGGGTTCAAAGCCCAAGGAGTAGAATACCTACTACTAAGTGGCATCACGGGATGCTTTCGAGAATAAAAGCCAGAATCATCACACTGGGATCACAAAACATTGCTAGATTACTAGGTGACTCCCTAATACACCTAGGGTCATAATAATAACTCCAACATAAAGGTCGAGGCAGTAGGGTACCTCAACTCAACAATTTGTGTGATTAACCTGGCCTAAAAGACATTGAAACCAGAGGAAAAGGATTCTGCAAATGCATCAGACTCTTTAGAAACCTGGGATGACTCGGACAGCATAACGGCTATAAATGCTTAGAAAAGATTTGAGACATTCACAAAAATGGTGGCATAACCACTCAGAAGCACAATATCAAGGTTTCGAGAACAACAATCAGCATATGGAAGTAATCGGAACTGAAACGAGGCTTAAGTCCAACAATCTATAAGTCTACGGATTAGTAACACGTGATCCTGATGGAAAGAAGAGATAGCCTAGTTCTTAATCCCCGTAGAAGAGAAGATGATGACTCAGATCAGAAGGCCATGAGGTATAAGGAGTAAAAAGAGCCTTACGTTCCATCCCACAATCAATTCCCTTACATAACTAAAGAATTTCTAGACTCAACTTCGACCAGTTTGGCTTGGTAATCCTACAAGCAGTCAAGCTCTGATACCAACGCTGTCAGGACCCCGACTCAATGCCACATCGATCTAGCATGTAACACCTCATATCACTTTGCGGCCTCACGCACGGTATTCCCATGGGTGTCGCTTTACCTTAGCCCGGGACCGTTTGCGCCTTTTGGCACACGTATATGACAGTGTCGCTAGCATCCATATGATAAGGAGCCCGGGTTGACATGACTAGTCGTAAACCCAAAGTGGCACAGACTTACAGGGACAGACATTCATGACCCAGCATCGAACGTGTCGGTCATCAGCGAGTGAATCCAGGCTGTAGCACTGGGCTAGCAGGACTCCGGTGAACCGGGCTGTAGCGGGCTAACAGGACTCCGGTATTCATCGCGTGACATTTCCCCGAAGGGACAGACACATGAACGAAGAAGGACACATGCCGGCCAGCCTAAGTGTTCCGGAGCAGTAGCAAGCTACCATGGCTCGGTGGAAACACTAGGAGACATTTCCCCGTAAGAGAGGCTACTAAAGATAAACAACTAGATGGTCAGATCCCACACATACCAAGCATTTCAATAACATACACACAATATGCTCGATATGTGCAAATACAACATGGCATCACAACATGACTCTACGAATCAAGTAATTTATTCAATAGGCTCCGGGAGCGAGATATTACAAACATGGGTCTCATGACCCAACAATCAGAGCATACAAATCAAAGCACAAGCGGAAGCTATCATGTCTGGGTACAGACATCTATAAATGAAAAAGGCTGAGAAGCCTGACTATCTACCAGATCCTGCCGAGGGCACAAGATCGTAGCTAAGGTAACAAGCTAAACGTCGAAGACCACGCGGAATTACTAGTGAGACTGAAGTCTCTCTGCAAAACATAAAATAGGCAAACGTGAGTACAAATGTACCCAGCAAGACTTACATCAGAACTAACTACATATGCATCATTATCAACAAAGGGGATGGTGGGGTTTAACTGCAGCAAGCCAGCTTTGACTCGGTGGCTATCCTAAACTACGACTGCAATGTAACTCTTTTGAGGTGGTGCACACGAGTCCACATATTCACCATATCAATACACCACTATGGATCCGCTCCCGTCTCCCTACAAGAACGCCATCTATAGCACTCACGCTTATCTTGCGTATTTTAGAGTATCCACTTTCAATTGTCTATGAACTGATATAAGCAACCCAGAAGTCCTTTTCCGCGGACACGGCTATTCGAATAGATCATATTAACCCTGCAGGGGTGTACTTCTTCACACACGCTCTCACCACTTACCGCCGTTTACACGACATGTACTCGGCAACCTTCAAGCGGAAGCCCAACGTGGGTGTCGGCCACGGCCTACCTAAACACCTAAGTCTCTAGTCCAGGTTTATCGCCTATTCGGGTTCCATCCATGAGGAGATCCGGCCGGAGTTTTGCTCACAGCCCCAAACGATGTGAACAGGGTTCCGTGACACCAAACGGGCGCCCGGTATACCCGGCCACGTGCCTACCGCATCACAGCCCACCCCTACGGTCAGCGCTGCCCACGGCCTCCAGCATACTACAAACACCAGAAACTACTTGCAACTCCTGGACAGAGGACAAGGGTGATTAAGAAGCCGAGAGGGTCCATTGGTTTCGGGCCCAATGCGTGGTAGTAGCTGAATCATGGATCACAAACACAGAACTCAGTTCCTGAGGACGGCTTCAATGAGACAACCCACCATGTACTCCTACATGGCCTCTCACCGCTACCTTTACCAAATCGTGTTCACACACTTAGCTCACACACAGTAGGACATGTTCACACGCCTCTGATTCATCCCCGATGAATCAGACCTGACTCAACTCTAAGCAGTAGCAGGCATGACAAACAAACATGAATGAGTAGGCACAACAGGGCTCAAACAACTCCTACTCATGCTAGTGGGTTTCATCTAATTACTGTGGAATGACAGGTCATGCAGAGGATAAAGGGGTTCAGCTACCGCAGCAAGTAACAGATAAATCGGTGTTGTCCTAATGCATTAAAAGAGAGCAGGAGCGAGAGAGTAGGATTGTATCGGAATGAACAAGGGGGTTTTGCATGCCTGGCACTTCTGAAGATAACATTGAGTCTTCATCAGTGTCAACGATCACATCATCGGTATCACGTCTATCGAGAGGGGACAGATACCGGCAACACAGAAGGAAACACAATCAATGCAATGCACAATATGATGCATTATCATGACATGGCAAAATGAATGTGTTTTGAGCTAATGCTACTAAAACCAAATTAAATGAAGTTGGTTTGAATCCAAGATTCAAATTCAAACTCCATATGTGGATATTTAAATGCCCTTTATTTGATTTGTGCTAAACAGCAGCTATAAGTTGTTCTAACATGCATGAAAATGGTACAGTTGGATTCCTTGAATTTTTCTGATAATTTTTCATATATAATTTATTTAATTTGGAGTTACGGTTAATTTTCTATGATTTATTGAAGTTTATACAATTTTCTGGAATTATAAATCATTTCCTAATTTATTTAATTCCAGAAATACTTTACTGCGTCAGCATGACGTCGGCATGACGTCAGCAAGTCAACAGGGGCCGGTCAGGGTCAAACCTGACGTGTGGGGTCCACACGTCAGTGACACGGGGGCTAATCCCGCGTTGACTCGGGCTTTGACCCGCTACGGGGCCCGCTGTCAGTGTCTGTGGGGGGTGTTTAGCGTGGTCATTAGTGCTAACTAAATTAGCGCCACGTCAGCTAGTGACGCCGGCGGCCACGGCGACGGCGAGACCTCGCCGGAGTTGCTCGGGACGGCGCTACAGCCCGCGGCTGGTTGCGCTGAGGGCACCAGGGGTGAGCCCGTGCTCCCGCGCATCTAGGGGGACCCTCGAGAGGGCGTGGGGTGGCCGGGGTTCGCCGGAATGGAGCCCGAGGCGGCGGCCGGAGCTCGGTTGGGTGCGGGGTTAGCGCTGCGGCTTGCAAACAAGCTAGCTGCCACGCTAGCGTTGCTCCACGGGTCGTTGCGAGTGCAACGGACGCACGCGCGGGGCCATTTGGTCACCGGGGCTTCACCGGCGACGAGCCCGTGCGGCGGAGCGTCTCGGCTCCGGTGGAGGGAGCGGCTAGGGGGCGAATTAGGCAACGAGGCATGGGGGAAACGATGCAGCGGCTCACCGCGGTTCTTCTGGTGCTGCTGGCGAGGCAGGGGAGGCACGGGGTCCGGCGAATCGAC
>NC_057804.1:262127226-262134360 GCF_018294505.1 Triticum aestivum | reverse complement strand
AAATAAAATTATTAAATAAAAATAAAAAAATGATTAATAAAATTAATTATTAATTAATTAATTAACTAATGAATTAATTAAGTTAATTAATCCGGTTTAATTAATTTAATTAACTAGTTAAGTTTAATTAAACTGTAATTAGATTAACCTAAACCCTAATTAACCTAATTAGAGGATGACAGGTGGGTCCCCCTGGACCCACATGTCAGGGTTGACTCAGTCAACCCATGTTGACTGCTGACGTCAGCATGACATCATGCTGACGTCATTAATACATTTTTTCGAATTAATTAAATAAATAATTAAATTTCAGAAATTAATAAAATCTCTAGAAAGTCATATCGTTTAATCCGTAACTCGGATTAAAATGTTTTCAACATGAAAGTTGCTCAGAATGTCGAGACGATTCCGGATACGCAATCCGTTCGTCCGCCACACCCCTCTAACCTATCGAACCCGCAACTTTCCCCCTCCGGCTCCTCTGCCCGAAAACACGAAACACCGGGAATACTTTCCCGGATGTTTTCCCCCCTTCACCGGTATCACCTACTACCGCGTTAGGGCACACCGAACACCGCGTATTGCCTTGTTATATTTTGTGATGCTTTGTTTGCTCGGTATTCATTATTTCTTCCCCCTCTTCTCTCCGGTAGACTACGAGACCGACGCTGCTGCTGCCCAGTTCGACTACGGAGTTGACGACCCCTCTCTCTTGCCAGAGCAACCAGGCAAGCCCCCCCCTTGATCACCAGATATCGCCTATTCTCCTCTATACTGCTTGCATTAGAGTAGTGTAGCATGTTACTGCTTTTCGTTAATCCTATTCTGATGCATAGCCTGTCATTGTTTCTACCGTCATTGATACCTTACCCGCAATCCTAAATGCTTAGTATAGGATGCTAGTGTTCCATCAGTGGCCCTACACTCTTGTTCGTCTGCCATGCTATACTACTGGGCTGTGATCACTTCGGGAGGTGATCACGGGCATATACTATATACTATACACTGTTACATTACCTGTGATGCTGTTCGGAGTTGGGGGCTGAAGGGGCAGGTGGTTCCATCCCGGTAGAGGTGGGCCTGGGTTCCCGACGGTCCCCGACTGTTACTTTGTGGCGGAGCGGCAGGGCAGGTTGAGACCACCTAGGAGACAGGTGGGCCTGGCCCTGTTCGGCGTTCGCGGATACTTAACACGCTTAACGAGATCTTGGTATTTGATCTGAGTCTGGCTACGAGCCTATACGCACTAACCATCTACGTGGGAGTAGTTATGGGTATCCCGACGTCGTGGTATCAGCCGAAGCACTTCAGACGTCAGCGACGGAGCGGCGCGCGCCGGATTGGAACGTAAGCCTGCTCTTGTATTAAGGGGGCTAGTTCCGCTTTCGGCCGCGTACGCAACGTGCAGGTGTGCTATGGGCGATGGGCCCAGACCCCTGTGTGCTTAGGTTTAGACCGGCGTGCTGGCCTCTCTGTTTTGCCTAGGTGGGGCTGCGACGTGTTGATCTTCCGAGGCCGGGCATGACCCAGGAAAGTGTGTCCGGCCAAATGGGATCGAGCGTGTTGGGCTATGTGGTGCACCCCTGCAGGGAAGTTAATCTATTCGAATAGCCGTGATCTTCGGTAACAGGACGACTTGGAGTTGTACCTTGACCTTATGACAACTAGAACCGGATACTTAATAAAACACACCCTTCCAAGTTCCACAGACAACCCGGTGATCGCTTTTCTACAGGGCAACGAGGAGAGGATCGCCGGGTAGGATTATGCTATGCGAGGCTACTGGAGATGCTGCTTGGAGATACTACTTGGAGATGCTACTTGGAGGACTACAATCTACTCTCTTCTATATGCTGCAAGACGGAGGCTACCAGAAGCGTAGTCTTCGACAGGATTAGCTATCCCCCTCTTATTCTGGCATTCTGCAGTTCAGTCCACTGATATGGCCTCCTTACACATATACCCATGCATATGTAGTGTAGTTCCTTGCTTGCGAGTACTTTGGATGAGTACTCACGGTTGCTTTCTCCCCCCTTTTTCCCCTTTCCTTTCTTTCTGGTTGTCGCAACCAGATGCTGGAGTCCAGGAGCCAGGAGCCAGCGTCGACGACGACTACTACATTGGAGGTGCCTACTACTACGTGCAGGCTGACGACGATGACCAGGAGTAGTTAGGAGGATCCCAGGCAGGAGGCCTGCGCCTCTTTCGATCTGTATCCCAGTTTGTGCTAGCCATCTTATGGCAACTTGTTTAACTTATGTCTGTACTCAGATATTGTTGCTTCCGCTGACTCGTCTATGATCGAGCACTTGTATTCGAGCCCTCGAGGCCCCTGGCTTGTATTATGATGCTTGTATGACTTATTTATGTTTTAGAGTTGTGTTGTGATATCTTCCCGTGAGTCCCTGATCTTGATCGTACACATTTGCATGCATGATTAGTGTACGATTAAATCGGGGGTGTCACAAGTTGGTATCAGAGCCGACTGCCTGTAGGAATCCCCTTTCCAACTCCTCGGCCGAAGTTGAGTCTAGCCATTGCAAAACTTTTACTAACTTGGCTGTGTGCCTTACGGGCCCACGTCGCCATTGGGTGGTATTAGGATCTTTTATTCCTCGACCTATACTCTGGGACTCTTATTTCTCTTCTATTCGGGTTAAATGATTTTTGCTAAATCTAACATTAGGATCTCGTTATCACTTTCACCCGGAGAGCCCCTTATTAATGATGATCGTCTGCGGCACGTGAAGACCCTGAAGATACTCTCCGTTGTTAACCCGAGAACTTATGTTCATCGCATTTGCAATTCCCCTTCCACCGTCAACCCTTATGGATAACTACTTGCAGTTGTTATTCTTACATTCATCCCCAGTTGGTCTTGTTATTACCAGATACCTCGAAACACTCGTCGTTGTCTCGATAATCCTTTGAGCTTATCGCCTTGCTGTTCCTTGTCACCTGAATACCCCTATGGATAATTCTCGCACTTATCGAGTATCCGCTCATCCCCAGTTGTTCATGTGTTTCACAAAAGTCTAAATACTATTCGATCTTCCGAAAATCCTCTGGAGCCTTTGGCTCTTGAAATTCTTGCTTGCTCGCATCATGGTTAATCCCATAAGTCTCGTAGTCTTATTGACATTCCTTGTCATTATCATTTTGGGTCTAATGACTCAATATGTTTGCGAATACATGCAATCATCATTGATCCTTATAAATTACCTTTCCGGCTGAGCTGCCATTCTTTTAACTGGAATTGGTTCTCGACCAGTCCAATTGTCGTTGATTGTATCCCTAATTCTATTCAGCTTATCCATTCTTGATCAGAGCATTTGCTCCTGATCCCTTGATTTGAAAATCATAATTACTTTGCTAATTAAGCGTTGAACTATTCAGCTGTTCTATAAACCGATGCATTTGCAATCTTTCTTCCTCTGATTGGGTATCGGTACTCATATCAGCCCCATCGTGGATCGCCATATCCACTGTTGGATTATTATCTGACAGTGTCCTTTCATAATTAATCACTTTGTGAGTTCCTTCTCCGATACATAATGCCTTTGGTAAATTGTATCCTTTCCTTTTGCCAACCATGCTCTGCTTTCGAGCTGGTGGTATTTACTATTGAAGCTTGTGGTATATGTTTCCATGATACCCTGCCGGGTTGAACCTATGCCTTCCTTTATATGTGTGAACTCGGAAGTTTTCACGAGTCGTACTCATCTGGTATTTCACCAGGTAAAACTTTCAGCACCAATGCCTTTATCAAAGCGAGAAGTGAATGGAAGGTTATACATTAAAGAAGTGGGAGTCGACCTTGAACTTTGTGTTCATGCCCATGGACACGATGTAGATCCTATCATGGAAACTTCTTGTAATAATAACTATTTTCTTGATAAATATCATCTGGTATCTGTGAATTGATCCTACGCAACCGTGGTTCCGACCATGTTGTTCTCCCTTGATTCTATTTCTCAGACAAGTTAGAGTACTTGTCTTCTGCAGAGCATTACCCCAGTCCAACCTCTACTTTGATCTGTCGTTGAGTGTTACCCCTGGTATCTCGAGATTATCAGGGAACTGCATAACCTCTTATGAGTTCTTCATCAAGTGCTACCTTCCCACTGATCCCAATTTTTCACGGGCTCTGAGTTATTAAACACTCAAAGACACCGATAACTGAACCAAGTCCGCACTACGGTTCAACAACTCTTCAGTAAGCTTCTTTAAGTACGAGTTTGAACTCAATCACGTCATTCCGAGCCTACTCGACTATATCATTATCGTGCCAAATTTTAACTGTGCTACCTAGTCCTTCTTTCCGGAGCACAATTTCGATGATGGGCTAAGCTTACGTCGATCTTCCTTGTCTTATCGTCTCACCTCAAACAACAAACTTGATTTCAAGTTTGTGACGTACCCATGGTTCCAATAACCTTTCGCTTCATCATTCGTTTGAATTGATGTCATCGCCGACCGATTACATCTCCATGAAACCTCTCGACAGAAATTGTCATGATCATCGTCAACATTTCGAGCTCCTTAAGGATATCAATTGAATTCCTGATGAGAAATACCATCCTTGCCCTCGATGATTTGTGTTATCATCGACCACTCGATTGCCTTCCCTTCAACACAAACTTGTTTGTGTTTTGTGTTATACCTTGAGATCCTTGCTATCCAGCATTTGTTCTCCTTTACCTTGGAGTATTGCCATCTTTTATGTCAGGAATGTTGTGAGAATTTCACCACCTCTTAAGAATTCTTGGTATCGTGATACTTCTCACCATCACCATTCTTTCTTGGTCCTCGTGTTGATTCCAACCGGGGTACCAACAAGTGAATGGTGTTGTTTGGATTCTGCACTTCTAGCAACCCTATTGCTTTGAAGTGAATGGGCGATAGTTCATTCTAAGTCCTTCGCTAATTGAATCACCATTCTAACATTGGTCGTGCAACCCAACCCGTACTTCGGGCGCACCCTTCAACCAATGTTTAATTGTGTATGTTTTCCTCGAGCATACTTCCTTATATCAGTTGATCTGACAAATGTTATCTCCTTGTTCACTTAATGGTGGAAATCCATCTTTTGGGAATCTCGGTGAATTGCCATTGAGTTCACCAGACACCTCCTTGTCCTCTCCCTGGTTTAATGATGAACTATTGCTTTAGAAACCCGCTCCCATAGTTCATTTCCCGAGAATCTTGCAATGTCATTTCGTCGATTTGTGTTGCACCTTTTCTTCTCAGGTATCCTAAGTCTGAGGTATCCTGACACCAATCGGATCTGAATCTCGGTCAGATATGATGGTTGGGACAACTTTCCAAGAGTTATGATGTTGATCCTTTGATGACCCGGTAACATGATGTCATGCCTAGCACCCCCCCCCGGCTGGAGGACCTATCATTATAGATACCTTTTTCAGCAAGGTTACTCATTCGTCCATGAGGAAATTGTAAGACTTATTCTACAAGTTATTCCTGATGGATCCTTCGTGTTTCCAAAGTCTGATCTTCACCTGAAGACCATGTCAATGCTATCTCGAAGCATGTCAATGGTACTCCGATTTTCAACAGGAACATTTGAAGCACGATGCTAAATTTTATTTATCACTTATCCTAACACCGTTGTATGGGTAATATCATGAGATTCCTTCCCCCTTACCTAAATGGTTTTCTACTTTATATCCTGTCATGGATATCATGCTCTGCTTATCCTTGGGAAGGATATACCCCTGGAATATGTGTTTCAACACATTTTCATTTCCATTGTTCTGTTTAACCTGGTAATCACCTTTCCTTTCCTTTGGTTTGCTTAACCCTTCTTGTGATCTATATTATATAAGCAGTAGTAATCTTCTGCTTATGTAAAACACGTTAGTGTACAACCATGCCAGTAAGACCCTGTTCCTACTGTGGATGACATTTCGGTAGCCACCGACGGACGGGAACTTTGCCTATTGGCCCGCCTCGTTCAACGAGCAGGAAAATGGTTCTCTTCGTCCCTCGCCCTTGGTATCGATGTTGTTGCCGACATAACTGACAGGCTACCCTCTGACACGCCTTACTATCATGACCGTGCAAGATGTCGGCCCCCTTCCTACTTTCAACCACATGGTGGGCCCATAACCCACAGTACCACAGGATCGAAAACTGACTCTCCTGTACACCCCCTGTTCCCAAAGTTATTCCTCCCGCGTGGACTCGTATGTAATTCATGAGCCACCTTTCGATGAGAACATCAATTCTGGCATCGGAAACAATAATTATTCCGTTGCTTGAAACCCCTTTCACCTTCTGACTAGGCATTGAACGATCGCCTGGCTGCCTGAAACTTCTTTTGGACCTTCCAACTTTACTCTCGATGTGTTCTATTTGTTCAACTCGAGAGGTACTCATATGCTCATTCATGGGTTAATCCCAGGTTATTACCCTTATAGCATTCTGTCGTTTCCGATCTACCCCGTGACCTATTCGTAAGTACGATGGAGTTTTCGAAGAAAGGATGCCGACTTCATCTTAATGACCTGAAGCAGAAAAATGAAGACGTCAATGTATTGGATCGACCTCTTCGAGAAGAGCAACTATGACCGAGAAGAATCTTTAGAATTTCGTAACCAGATCCCTTCCCCTTGTAACCGCTCCTAAATCTCGGGACGAGATTTCTCGTAGTGGAGGAGAATTGTGACGCCCGGGTAATCAAGCTACAGTAATCCCCGCTAATGATGCCATGCCACCTCGGTTACTGTGGTTAAACTCGCGTTAGTTCGGAACCTAGTTCGAATTTCAAATTCAAAATCAAGCAAACAATAAAAGTTTTCAAATATTAAAATTTAAATGTTCGGAGTGAACCAAATAATACATAAGTAATTATGGTGGAGGAACCACACTTTTATAAAAGGAATAAATACTCTAAAATGTTTTGAATAGTAGCAAAAACAATTAGTTGAATTCCTTTTACAATAAATAAAATATTAAACTATTTTATTTAGTTACCCAAATTAATGTGGCAGTTGTATGTATAAGCAATACCAATTTAGGAACCATTGGTGTAATTTTCAAAACTAAAATAAAAGAAAACTACACATAAAACAGAAAAGAAGAAAAGAAATAAAATAGAAAAACAAACTAACA
>NC_057804.1:262124194-262125596 GCF_018294505.1 Triticum aestivum | reverse complement strand
AAATAAAATTATTAAATAAAAATAAAAAAATGATTAATAAAATTAATTATTAATTAATTAATTAACTAATGAATTAATTAAGTTAATTAATCCGGTTTAATTAATTTAATTAACTAGTTAAGTTTAATTAAACTGTAATTAGATTAACCTAAACCCTAATTAACCTAATTAGAGGATGACAGGTGGGTCCCCCTGGACCCACATGTCAGGGTTGACTCAGTCAACCCATGTTGACTGCTGACGTCAGCATGACATCATGCTGACGTCATTAATACATTTTTTCAAATTAATTAAATAAATAATTAAATTTCAGAAATTAATAAAATCTCTAGAAAATCATATCGTTTAATCCGTAACTCGGATTAAAATGTTTTCAACATGAAAGTTGCTCAGAATGTCGAGACGATTCCGGATACGCAGTCCGTTCGTCCGCCACACCCCTCTAACCTATCGAACCCGCAACTTTCCCCCTCCGGCTCCTCTGCCCGAAAACACGAAACACCGGGAATACTTTCCCGGATGTTTTCCCCCCTTCACCGGTATCACCTACTACCGCGTTAGGGCACACCGAACACCGCGTATTGCCTTGTTATATTTTGTGATGCTTTGTTTGCTCGGTATTCATTATTTCTTCCCCCTCTTCTCTCCGGTAGACTACGAGACCGACGCTGCTGCTGCCCAGTTCGACTACGGAGTTGACGACCCCTCTCTCTTACCAGAGCAACCAGGCAAGCCCCCCCCTTGATCACCAGATATCGCCTATTCTCCTCTATACTGCTTGCATTAGAGTAGTGTAGCATGTTACTGCTTTTCGTTAATCCTATTCTGATGCATAGCCTGTCATTGTTTCTACCGTCATTGATACCTTACCCGCAATCCTAAATGCTTAGTATAGGATGCTAGTGTTCCATCAGTGGCCCTACACTCTTGTCCGTCTGCCATGCTATACTACTGGGCTGTGATCACTTCGGGAGGTGATCACGGGCATATACTATATACTATACACTGTTACATTACCTGTGATGCTGTTCGGAGTTGGGGGCTGAAGGGGCAGGTGGTTCCATCCCGGTAGAGGTGGGCCTGGGTTCCCGACGGTCCCCGACTGTTACTTTGTGGCGGAGCGGCAGGGCAGGTTGAGACCACCTAGGAGACAGGTGGGCCTGGCCCTGTTCGGCGTTCGCGGATACTTAACACGCTTAACGAGATCTTGGTATTTGATCTGAGTCTGGCTACGAGCCTATACGCACTAACCATCTACGTGGGAGTAGTTATGGGTATCCCGACGTCGTGGTATCAGCCGAAGCACTTCAGACGTCAGCGACGGAGCGGCGCGCGCCGGATTGGAACGTAAGCCTGCTCTTGTATTAAGGGGGCTAGTTCCGCTTTCGGCCGCGTACGCAAC
>NC_057804.1:262117649-262119173 GCF_018294505.1 Triticum aestivum | reverse complement strand
ACTCATGCTAGTGGGTTTCATCTAATTACTGTGGAATGACAGGTCATGCAGAGGATAAAGGGGTTCAGCTACCGCAGCAAGTAACAGATAAATCGGTGTTGTCCTAATGCATTAAAAGAGAGCAGGAGCGAGAGAGTAGGATTGTATCGGAATGAACAAGGGGGTTTTGCTTGCCTGGCACTTCTGAAGATAACATTGAGTCTTCATCAGTGTCAACGATCACATCATCGGTATCACGTCTATCGAGAGGGGACAGATACCGGCAACACAGAAGGAAACACAATCAATGCAATGCACAATATGATGCATGATCATGACATGGCAAAATGAATGTGTTTTGAGCTAATGCTACTAAAACCAAATTAAATGAAGTTGGTTTGAATCCAAGATTCAAATTCAAACTCCATATGTGGATATTTAAATGCCCTTTATTTGATTTGTGCTAAACAGCAGCTATAAGTTGTTCTAACATGCATGAAAATGGTACAGATGAATTCCTTGAATTTTTCTGATAATTTTTCATATATAATTTATTTAATTTGGAGTTACGGTTAATTTTCTATGATTTATTGAAGTTTATACAATTTTCTGGAATTATAAATCATTTCCTAATTTATTAAATTCCAGAAATACTTTACTGCGTCAGCATGACGTCGGCATGACGTCAGCAAGTCAACAGGGGCCGGTCAGGGTCAAACCTGACGTGTGGGGTCCACACGTCAGTGACACGGGGGCTAATCCCGCGTTGACTCGGGCTTTGACCCGCTACGGGGCCCGCTGTCAGTGTCTGTGGGGGGTGTTTAGCGTGGTCATTAGTGCTAACTAAATTAGCGCCACGTTAGCTAGTGACGCCGGCGGCCACGGCGACGGCGAGACCTCGCCGGAGTTGCTCGGGACGACGCTACAGCCCGCGGCTGGTCGCGCTGAGGGCACCAGGGGTGAGCCCGTGCTCCCGCGCATCTAGGGGGACCCTCGAGAGTGCGTGGGGTGGCCGGGGTTCGCCGGAATGGAGCCCGAGGCGGCGGCCGGAGCTCGGGTTGGTGCGGGGTTAGCGCTGCGGCTTGCAAACAAGCTAGCTGCCACGCTAGCGTTGCTCCACGGGTCGTTGCGAGTGCAACGGACGCACGCGCGGGGCCATTTGGTCACCGGGGCTTCACCGGCGACGAGCCCGTGCGGCGGAGCGTCTCGGCTCCGGTGGAGGGAGCGGCTAGGGGGCGAATTAGGCAACGAGGCATGGGGGAAACGATGCAGCAGCTCACCGCGGTTCTTCTGGTGCTGCTGGCGAGGCAGGGGAGGCACGGGGTCCGGCGAATCGACGGAGGGGAGCTTCGATGGCCGGCGACGGAACGGCGATGGTGGCGGCGTTGCAGGGCTTCCAGAGGGCCGTGGGTCGGTGGGGAGGAAGGAGGGGGTCGAGGCGGAGCTCGGGGATGCATAGTGGGAGCAAGGGGGTGGCTGTGGCCCCGGTAAACGGCGTCGTCGGCGATGGGCTTCGCTCGGGCGCGTGAGGGAGAGAGAGCAGAG
>NC_057804.1:262110420-262117398 GCF_018294505.1 Triticum aestivum | reverse complement strand
AGGAGAGGGGGGGGGAGCGAGCGAGAGCTACGGGAGAGTGAGAGAGGTTGTGGGGAACGAGGGGGGGGGGAGTGCGTGGCTCCCTTGGGTGCCTCCAGCGGCGACCAGGTAAGCAGGAGGTGGCCGGAGCTCTTCGGGCGCGCGCCACGCCTCGCCTCTGCCTACTGCCAGCACAGGTGAGCGACGGGTAGTTCCTTCTCTCTTTTTTTTATTTACTGTTTTCTATTTTTGTTCTGTTTTCTTTTATTTAATCTGTTTTGCCACTGTTTTGAATTTAAAAATAATTCAAACAATGCCAAAACTCTTGTGAATATTTTATACTGCTAGATGGACTTTTCCAAAAGCTTATAAAATATTTCAGGGGTATTTAAATTATATTCTAATTATATGAATATAATTCAAATTCAAATAGCTAATGAATTAAATCCAAAGTCCCAAAAATAATTCTTTAAAAATGTTCAATATTTTGGTTGGGACCAGAACCCTTACCAAAAATTATCAAACATTTAAGAAGAGCCTTTTGGAGCAATGAATAAAATTTCTAGGGTTTTTGCCCCTCTTTTATTTAGGGTTTTGAGGCTTCCAATATTCCTCAATTCAAGTTTTCAAAAATATAGACATGATGCACACATGAAGCTAACCTAGAGCAATGCCTGAAGCTAGGGATATGACAGCTTCTCCCGCGCGTTTCGCTCCATCGCCTCCTAGAGGTCGGCGGCAGGGTCAACCCGCCGAGTGGTGGCTGACGCCTCCGCCGACCCCATGACGGAGGGGACGGTGACCCTCTCAAGGGTAAGGGGAGCCCTGAAGCAAAAAGGAAATGAAAAAGAGAAACTCGGACGAGATTCACCGAGGGGAAATAAGGACGAAGGAGGAAACACTTACGCAGAGACCAGTGGCGGCCTCTTCACTTCCTTGCGGAAGCGGTTGGCCCTCGCGGCCGCCTCCTCCCGTTTGGTCGCGGCGGCCGCCCCCTTGAGCTTCTTCGGCTTGCCGCCGAATGAACTCGGCCTAGTCTGGCGCCTCTTCAAGCCGCCTTGGCAGGCCAGGCCAGCGGAGGAACCCGCGCCCGATGGGCCGACCCTTGGCTGGTGGCGCGGGACGACTTCCCCTTCGGCATTGTCATCAGGCCAGTCGGCGAAGGTGGACGAGGGCCTGAGGCCGCCTCCCGCTCCTCCTCCCCCGCCTTCGGCGTCGGCTTCCATCGCCGCCACCCCCAAGTCGGGGTTGTCAACGTCGCTCTCCACTCGGTCGGGGACGAACTCGCAGGGCGGTCTCGTGACGCCGGCTGCGGGCTCCATCAGGGGGTTCTAATTCAGAGAAACCAATGAAAATCAGAAGTCGGAGTCGGCTATGAAGAAGACAAAGCAATAAAGAGATGCGACTTACCACTGGAGGGGGGTTGGCGCGCGAGTACGGCTCCTTGCCGAACTACCAGTCCTCCCCGAGCTCGCAGTTCGGAATGTGGTTCACCATGTTGGCCACCTCTGCGCGGGGCATTTCCCTGGTGCACATCCGACTTGGGTCTCGGTGGTCGCTCATCTGACTAATCAGATGGGGCTGGCCTTGAAGAGGGAGGACTCGGTGCACCACAAAGGCGGCCAGCAAGTCGGCCCCAGCGAGGCCCTCCGACTGCGTCAGAACTCGGAGCCGCGCCACAGCGGTGGCTCCGGCGGGAGTTAGCGTCTTGGCTCGATGAGACCAGCTGGGGAGCCTCCCAGCCGGTGCACCAGCTTCATAAGGCGGCAGATTGACCCAGTACCCGTCGGGGGCAACGCTGTTCACATAGAAGTACGACCGTTGCCACATCTTCACCGATTTGATTAATGCAATGGCGGGAAACGGATTGTCGGCCGTCGACCACCGCATCACGATGAAGGCGCCGCATTGAGCCGGCACACCTGCGACGTGCGTGTCGAGCTTGGATGAGAAGAATTCTCCCCACAACTGGATGGTGGGGAGGACGCCGAGGAAGCCTTCGAACAGGATGGCGAAGGCAGACAGCAGCACCACCGTGTTTGGGGTGAGGTGGTGCAGCTGGAGCCCGTGGAACTCTAGGAAGGAACGGAAGAAGCCGCTCGCCGGCAGCCCCAGACCGCGCATGAGGTGCGAGCGGAAGATGACCCGCTCGCCCTCCTCCGGCGCCGGCAATATCTCCCCCTCCGACGCGGTGCGGGCGCGCATGAGGTCTGCGCCGAGGAGGCGGCGGATCCTACGGAGGAACTCGATGATGTCGTCATCCACCTCCGAGCCGTCCCACACGCCGGAGCGCACGGCGGGAGCCGCAGCGGCGGAGGAAGAGCTCATCGCTATTAGTACGGTGTGTTTCTGCTCGACAGCGGTAAGAAGGAAATGAGACAAGAGGAGGTGGGGGAGCAGGGAAGATGGGCGCGTGTGCTTTGCCGCTCCACTCCCCCTGCCTACTTACAGCCTTGAGGGCTGAGAAGCCGATGGGGCGTGTGGGGGATTAACCGTGCGCCGGACCCCACGCCCCCCACGATTTACCCCACGAAGTTATTGCGCGCAGTAATGACGTGGGAAACCCAACCGTCCGCACGGCCACAACGGATCCGTTCGCATGCCGAGGCGCGGTAGTGGCGGGCCCCGCCTGACGGCCCGTCCCGTCACGCGCGTGGGTAGGCAGACTATCCTCGCCGCGTGGCACCATGTGATAGGACCGTGACGGGCGGCCACGGGGAAGCGTATCAGGCACGCCGCCTGGTCTCCCGCCACGACTTTCGAGCTCTCTACGGAGCAAGACGGCCCTCTGCGAATCCGACTTTCGGACAGTCGGCCTAAACGAAGAAGGCAAGCGAAGTCCTAGAAGAATGAAACTGTTGAGGCCCCACGACACAGTATCCACGGAGCCTCACCAGCTTCAGGGACTACTGTCGGAGAAATGGGCCACGGGTAGGCAAACCCGAGGACCAGAACCTTTCAAGACATTGGGATAAGTAGCGCCGCTTATGCCGAGTCCCAGGGACGACTCCAAGTTCCGCCGAGTCCCAGACGGCGACTCCAAGATGTGCCGAGTCCCAGACGGCGACTCCAAGATGAGCCGAGTCCCAGATGGCGACTCCAAGATAAGTCGACTCATGGCCGGCGACTTCCAGAGAGGCCGGCTATGGAGAGTCGGCCCGCGACTCCACCTTCGTCTCAAAGGGCGAGGCGGGGTACGGCCACGGCGTGGCCGCCCCACCTGCTTACAAGGGGCCGGCATGGCTACAGTAAGCCGTATCGCTGAAGATCTCCGGCAAGGCGTGGCACTGTTGCCATGCCTGCCCTGACCTCAGCCACAGTAGGCGGCGCACTGTGCCCAAGACGCCTGCCTGTACGGCCCAAAGACGGCAGGGCCGCCTGTCAGTGGGAAAACAGAAGACGGCACGAGCGCCCTGAAGACGGACCCGTGGGAGTCGGCCCCCTAGAGTCGGCCGACCCCTCCCACGGGCCCCGCACACCATTAACCAGACAAGATGGGGAATGGCGACAGTGAACGCACGCCGGACGGCAGCGCTGTTGCCTTAACCACATGACCAAGCCAGCGTCATCGGGAGTACCGCTACAGTATCAGGCCTGTCCGCGGGGCCCGCTGTAACGCCCTCGATGCGGCTATAGCTCCCACGTGTCGAGGCACGACTTAGAGGCATAACCGCATTGAAAGCAATGTCGCAAGTCAGGCAATCATTACAACATCCCATGTAAAATATAATAAAAGGGGGAGATAGCATAGTTGGCTTACACTCGCCACGTCACATCAGAGTGCATAAATAACATCCATCAAACAAACACTCATGGCCCGACTACGGCGCCAAAAATAGAAAAGAACCCAACATGCGACAAGGTCTTGAATCGATAACCCCAACCAGGCACCACTACTGATCATCGGGAAAGGAAACATAATAACGCTGAGAGTCCTCGTCGAACTCCCACTTGAGCTCGTACTCGTCACCTGGAGCGAAATCACCTGGACCTGCATCTGGAGTTATAGTATCTGTGAGCCACAGGGACTCAGCAATCTTGCACCCTCGCGATCAAAACTATTTAAGCTCATAGGAATGGATAAGGCAAATATATGTGGAGCTGTAGCAAGCGACTAGCATATGTGGTGGCTACAATCGCAAAAGAGAGCGAGAAGAGAGGGCAAAGCACGGTCGATACAAGTATGATCAAGAAGTGATCCTATAGCAACCTACGTCAAGCATAACTCCAACACCGTGTTCACTTCCCGGACTCCGCCGAGAAGAGACCATCACGGTTACACACGCGGTTGATGTATTTTAAATAAGGTCAACTTCGGGTTTTCTACAACCGGACGTTAACAAATTCCCATCTGCCCATAACCGCGGGCATGGCTTTCGAAAGTTCAATCCCTGCAGGGGAGTCCCAACTTAGCCCATGACAAGCTCTCATGGTCAACGAAGGAATAGACCTCCACCCGAGACATTCCGATCAGACTCGGTATCCCGGTACAACAAGACATTTCGACAGGGTAAAACTAAACCAGCAACACCGCCCGAATGTGCCGACAAATCCCGATAGGAGCTGCACATATCTCTTTCTCAGGGCACACTCAGATTGTCCTAGGTACGGGTAGGCCAGCCCAGAGTTGCCCCTGGTAGCCACCGGTAGCTGACAGGTGGACCAACACTCAGAGGAGCACTGGCCCGGGGGGTAAAATAATGATGACCCTTGAGTCTGCAGAACCCAAGGGAAAGAAAAGGCTAGGTGGCAAATGGTAAAACCAATGTTGGGCATTGCTGGAAGAGCTTTACTTAAGACAAACTGTCAAGGGGTTCCCATAATAGCCCAACCGTGTAAGGAACGCAAAATCCGGGAACATAACACTGATATGACGGAAACTAGGGCGACAAGAGTGGAACAAAACACCAGGCATAAGGCCGAGCCTTCCACCCTTTACCAAGTATATAGATGCATTAAGATAACGTAGCAATATAATGATATCCCAACAAGTAAATAAAAGTTCCAACAAGGAACGGCTCCAATCTTCCACCTGCAACTAACAACGCTATAAGAAGGGCTGAGCAAAGCGGTAACATAGCCAATCAACGGTTTGCTAGGACAATGGTGGGTTAGGGGATCACATGGCAATTGGGAGGCTGACAAGCAAAAGGTAGGCATCGTAGCATTGGCATGGAAAAAGAGCGAGCAAACTAGCATAGCAAAGATAGTAGTGATTTCGAGGGTATGATCATCTTGCCTGCACAGTTGTCAGAGTTGACTGGATCCTCGCAAGCAAACTCAACGGGCTCCTCGGTAGCGAACTCGTCTCCCGGCTCTACCCAACAAGACAAACAAGCAACAAGGATACAATCAACCACGGGCAAGACCAAGCAATATGATGAAATGACGATATGCTATGCGGGATGCGATG
Organism: Triticum aestivum; assembly: GCF_018294505.1. NCBI lineage: Eukaryota > Viridiplantae > Streptophyta > Magnoliopsida > Poales > Poaceae > Triticum > Triticum aestivum. The sequence goes on along the minus strand of NC_057804.1, from coordinate 262,112,006 downwards.
CGGGATGCAAAATGCAAGATATGACAGGAAAATGTATGAACCTGGCATCAACATGGAAAACCAAGTGTGCCACTGGATAGAGGGGATTAAATCGCTTGAAAACGATATAAAGATCATTGGAATCGGAGTTACGGTTTGGAAATGGCGAGCGTTTTAAGATATGACACCGGTCTGCGATTTACAGCAAGTAGGCATCTAAATGCAACGAAATGAACATGCTACAGCCACCAAACATGAAAACAAAATATATGTCAGTGATGTACACAAGATGGTTGACAAAACACTAGCACTGAGCCATAGGCAAATTCATCCATTAAGAGGTTCAAATAAGCATGGCTAAAATGCAAATGCAAAACAGATTTCAGACTTAGTGAAATTAACACTAGTCTGAAATTTCAGATCACGATGCTCTCTTCGGAGCAGCAAAACAACATGATAGAAAACCTGAACATGACAAGTAAGAACATGGCATGGAGCTACTCAACAAGCTTAATAAAACACCCAAAGTGACCTGGGGCCAAAAGGGTTCACAAAATACTCTACCGAGCTCACGAACATAGCTCGAACACAATCAGTTTTCAGACTTAGTGAAAACTGAGACACGCTGAAATATAACTCACGAAGACATGTAAACGAGCTCGATGCACTCACTACGGTGCAAGTCATGGCAAGGAAAGCATATAACCAGCAAGAAGGCACAAAGTGCTAGCTACACATGGCAAGAACGAAGGCATAGCATGCATGGAACACTAACGGTAGCATCGGCAAAATCGCAAACAAGTTGACGATCTGCCCAGATTAACAACGAAGCAAAAGTTGAGCTCGATTGAGTCAACCTAGAGCACTCCACATATGCAAACAAAGACATGGATGGATAGAGCATAACATAAATATCAAAACTCCCTTACTGATCATCCTCAAAAGAGGCACGTATCACTAGGAAACAAGCTGGACATATAGCATCACGAACTAAAATATCCCAGACTTAGTGAAAATCACTAAGTCTCTAAAATCAGCAATCTCAGGTACCTCTCTTCGTAAGCTTGCACAAGAAAACACACACATCCTAAAAACGCATGGGTGACACCACTGGAAAGAAGACAAAATGCTTAACAATTCATCCCAAAGGGGCACAGGCATATCATGCACGAATTAAACATAGCAAAAATGACAAAAGTGCATGATGAACTAACGGATCTGCAATTTAACTCACGAAGCCTCCTTCTAACAGCATTTTGGGCAACAAGATGACCTCAAATGCAAAAGATGTAATGGAATGAAATGATGTACATGTCGAGGCGAAGATTTTGATATATCATATGCCCAAAACGGAGCTACGGTTGCGAAGTTATGGGACCTCGAACAGAGCAACTTGGATCAAAATTTCCGGGACTTGGTGAAAAATATACCTCCGCGAAAGTCAACGCGGGACGGAGGGATCCGGGACGGAGCGGTGCAGATCTGGGGGGGGGGCGTTTGGTTGGACGCGCGGGTGGATCTGATCCCGATCCAGATCGGATCTGCACGTGGATCGAGGTTCGTCGGGAACCTTCACCGGAGAAGAGCAATGAGGCCGGCGGGGAGGA
>NC_057804.1:262105241-262109498 GCF_018294505.1 Triticum aestivum | reverse complement strand
TGCCACGTGGCGCGACCCGGCTGGCTGAGGCGGGCGGCGGCGGACGTTGTCCGGCCGGGGCGGACACGTCCGTCGGCGCGGTGGAGGACGAGGATCTGTTTTTTTTTAAACTAGGGTTTGAGACGAGGGGATCCGGCATTTGGAGGAGGGGGTCTATAAATAGACATAAGTGGAGCTAGGAGAGTCCAAATGAGGTGCGGTTTTCGCCCACACGATCGTGATCGAACGCTCTAGGACATGGAGCAGAGTTTGGTGGGTTTTGGGCCAAATTTGGGGGGTGTTGGGCTGCAACACACACGAGGCCTTTTCGGTCCCTCGGTTAACCGTTGGAGTATCAAACGAAGTCCAAATGACCCGAAACTTGACAGGCGGTCTACCGGTAGTAAACCAAGGCCGCTTGGCAAGTCTTGGTCCAATCCGGAAATGTTTAAACCCCACACACGAAAGAAGACTAGAAATGACCACCGGAGGAGAACGAAGCGCCGGAATGCAAAACGGACAACGGGGAAAAAGCTCGAATGCATGAGATGAACATGTATGCAATTGCAATGCACGTGATGACATGATATGAGATGCATGAAAACGAAATCAACACACGGAGACAAGACCCGAACCCGAGAAATAAATATAACTTAGCGCCGGAGACGGCAAGAGCTGGATACAAATATGGAAAGTTACATCTGGGGCGTTACAACACTCCACCACTATGAAAAGATCTCGTCCCGAGATCTAGGACTGAAAGAACTCCGGGTACTCAGAACGGAGGTGATCCTCGCGTTCCCAGGTGGCTTCACGGTCGGAATGGTGAGACCACTTAACTTTGAGAAATTTGATTGACTTGTTGCGAGTCTTGCGTTCAGTCTCTTCAAGAATAGCAACTGGGTGCTCACGATAAGAGAGATCTTCTTGGAGCTCAATGTCCTCGAAGTTGACGGTGCGGTCAGGAGTCTTGAAGCACTTTCAAAGCTGAGAGACATGGAACACATCATGAACATTTGAAAAGTTTGAAGGAAGCTCGAGTTGATAGGCGAGGTCGCCTCTCTTGCTGACAATCTTGAAAGGTCCCACGTATCTAGGGGCAAGCTTCCCTTTGATACCGAAGCGACGAGTACCTTTCATAGGAGAGACGCGGAGGTAAACATGATCTCCAATCTCGAAAGCCAAATCACGGTGCTTACTATCATAGTAGCACTTCTGGCGGGATTGAGCTGCTTTGAGGTTATCACGAATGACTTTGCACATTTCTTCTGCTTCTGTGATTAAGTCATTACCCAGCAGCTGACGTTCACCGGTTTCAGACCAGTTGAGAGGGGTACGGCACTTCCTGCCATATAGAATTTCAAAGGGGGCCTTGCCCGAACTTGCTTGAAAGCTGTTGTTGTAAGAGAATTCAGCATAAGGAAGACAATCCTCCCACTTCATGCCGAAAGAAATCACACAAGCCCTGAGCATGTCTTCAAGAATCTGATTGACACGCTCGACTTGACCGCTCGTTTGAGGATGGAAAGCTGTGCTGAAGCGGATGTTTGTGCCCATGGCCTTCTGAAAAGAATCCCAAAACTTGGAGGTAAAGATGCTGCCACGGTCTGAAGATATCACTTGAGGAATACCGTGCAGAGAGACAATGCGAGAGGTATAGAGTTCCGCCAATTGAGCTGCAGTGATCGACTCTTTGATAGGCAGAAAGTGAGCCACTTTGGTGAGCTTGTCGATGACAACAAATATAGCATCATTGCCACGCTTGGACTTTGGAAACCCAGTCACGAAGTCCATTTCAATGTGGTCAAACTTCCATTCTAGAATGGCAAGAGGTTGGAGGAGACCTACTGGCCTTTGGTGTTCTGCCTTCACTCTTCTGCAGACATCACACTCGTTCACGAATTGAGCGATCTCGCGCTTCATTCGAGTCCACCAATAAGTTTGCTTGAGATCCTGATACATCTTCGTACTACCAGGGTGGATGGAGAGGAGAGAGTTGTGAGCCTCGTTCATGATCACCTTACGAAGTTCACCTTTGGGCACAACAATTCGATCCTCGAAGAAGAGAGTGTCCTTGTCATCAAGTCGGTAGCACTTGTACTTGGACTGACTCTTTGCAATACCAATCTTCACCTTTTTCACCATAGCATCAAGAAGTTGGGCTTGGCGAATCTGGTCTTCTAAGGTAGGAGAAACTTGAAGGTTGGCGAGGAAACCTTGAGGAACAACTTGCAGATTAAGTTTGCGGAAAGCTTCACAAAGCTCGGGTTGATAAGGCTTGAGAATCAGACTGTTGCAATATGCTTTCCTGCTCAAAGCGTCAGCAATCACATTAGCCTTGCCTGGAGTATACTCGATACTCGGATTGTACTCTTGAATCATTTCGACCCATCGAGTCTGCCTGAGGTTGAGATTAGGCTGAGTGAAGATGTACTTGAGACTCTTGTGATCAGTGAAAATATCCACTTTCCTTCCCAATAGAAGATGTCTCCAAGTCAACAAAGCATGCACAACTGCCGCCAACTCGAGATCATGAGTGGGGTAGTTCTTCTCATTAGGTTTCAACTGGCGAGAGGTGTAAGCGACAACTTTCTTCTCTTGCATCAGTACAGCACCGAGACCTTGGAGAGAGGCATCACAAAAGACCTCTTACGGCTTGGTTTCATCAGGCGGAGTCAGAACTGGAGCAGTGATCAATTTCTCTTTCAAAGTGTTGAAAGCCATATCACACTCCGGAGACCAAACGTACTTGACGTGCTTCTGAAGAAGATTTGAGAGAGGCTTGGCGATCTTAGAAAAGTTTTCAACGAATCTTCTGCAATAGCTTGCGAGACCGAGGAAACTGCGGAGTTGCTTCACGTTCTGAGGAGGTTCCCAATTCACAATTGCAGACACCTTCTCAGGATTCACGGAAATGCCCTTGGCAGAGATGATATGACCAAGATAAAGAACCTCATCGAGCCAAAATTCACACTTGGAGAACTTGGCGTAGAACTGATGTTCTCTGAGCTTGTCAAGAACCAAACGCAAGTGCTTAGCATGATCTTCCTTGTTCTTCGAGAAAACCAGAATGTCGTCGAGATAGACCAAAACGAATTCATTGGTGTAGGGGTTGAATATGAAGTTCATCATGCGAGAGAACGTCGGAGGAGCGTTTGCGAGGCCAAAAGACATGACGGTGTATTCATATGAACCAAAGCTAGTTCTGAACGCCGTCTTGGGAATATCTTGCTCACGAATACGAATCTGATGATAACCCATACGGAGATCAAGCTTGGAGAATACTTGAGCACCCTCGAGTTGTTCGAACAGCTCATTGATGTTGGGAAGTGGGTATTTGTTCTTGATGGTCTTCTTGTTTACTGGACGGTAATCAACACAAAGTCGACTCGATCCATCCTTCTTCTTCACAAAAAGAACACCACAACCCCACGGAGAAGTACTAGGCCGAATGAGACCCAATCTTTCTTGCTCATCGAGTTGTTTCTTCAGCTCCTTCAACTCTTCAGGTCCGAGCTTGTAAGGACGTTTGCACACAGGTTCCGTGCCAGGCTCAAGTTCAATAACGAATTTCAACTGGCCGGTGCGGAGGCATTCCTGGGAGCTCTTCTGGAAAGACGTCTTGATACTCACAAACAACCGGAATCTGCGAAATAGCATCCAATTCACCCTTCTCATTGAGAGAAAACAACCGGATGGTATTATCCCGAGCGGCAAAGACAATGACATCCTCAGACGAATGAGTCAGTTGAATCTGCCTGGCTACACAATCAAGCTGAGCTTTATGCTTAGAGAGCCAGTCCATCCCGAGAATAAGATCGATATCCGAGTTGCCAAGAACCGTAGGAGAAGCCAAGAACTTGTAGTCACCCAGAGTGATAGAAACATCCGGAACGATGGAGTTAGCCTGCATGCGCTTACCGGGAGAGACAACTTCTAAAGGACTAGATAAAACTTGTGAGACCAATTCATGCCTATTTGTAAACGGTCTCGAGATGAAGCAATGCGATGCACCCGTGTCAAAAAGAACTTTTGCAGGAATATCATTAACAGGAAGGTTACCCATGATCACATCTGACGAGTCCTCTGCCTGAGCTGCATTCATCAAGTTGACCTTGGCGGACTTGGGGTTATGCTTGACCACAGCTGTACTTGCCGATCTGACAGGAGGAGGAGGAGGAAGACGCCTCTGGTTGGTACACTTGTTGGCATAGTGACCCTTCTGTTGGCACTTGTTGCACGTGACCTCTGAAAGCGGACGGTGATACGGAGCACTCG
>NC_057804.1:262099809-262105231 GCF_018294505.1 Triticum aestivum | reverse complement strand
CTTGGGGTTATGCTTGACCACAGCTGTACTTGCCGATCTGACAGGAGGAGGAGGAGGAAGACGCCTCTGGTTGGTACACTTGTTGGCATAGTGACCCTTCTGTTGGCACTTGTTGCACGTGACCTCTGAAAGCGGACGGTGATACGGAGCGCTCGATCTTGGCGCTTGAGACGAAGACTTGTTCTGAAAGCCTGGGTTGGGTGGGTGGGAGAAACCACTGCCACCTTTGCTCTTCTGCTGATACGGCTGACGGAACGGAGGAGGAGGAAGCCAATACTTCTGCTGCTTGACCACTTGAGTAGAGGAAGACGGAGTAACATCTCTGGCATGCTTCCTGGAAGCATCACACCTCATCTGAGCAGCCTCTTGCTTCAGTGCCATGTTGTAGAACTCATCGTATCTCAACGGCTCAAAGAGGACAAGAGCGAGCTGAATTTCCTCACGAAGACCACCCCTGAACTGATAGATCATGCTCTTCTCATCAGGAACATCCTGCTTGGCAAAACGGGCGAGCTTCTGGAACAACTTGTTGTAGTCATAGACAGACAAAGAGCCTTGCTTCAGATTGCGGAATTCCTGACGCTTACTCTCAACCACACTTTGAGGGATGTGATGAGCGCGGAAATCTTGACGAAAATCATTCCAAGTGATAACACGTCCACCTCTGGAATCCTTGTACTGCTGGAACCACTCTGCAGCCTGATCTTTGAGCTGGAAAGAAGCGAACTTGACGAAATCTTCAGGCCTGACGTTGCTGCATTCAAAATGCTTGCCCAGATCCACTAGCCAATCGTCAGCATCGGTAGCCTCAACACAACCACTGAACGTCTTTGGGCCATTAGCAAGGAATTGGTTCAGTGTAGCAAAGTGGTGCTGATTATGGCCTTGATTCCCTTGACTGCCTTGATTGCGCTCTTGGAGAATTTGCATGATCAACTGTGTGTTTGCATTAGTAGCAGCCATCACAGCTTGCCATGCTTCCGGAGGAGGCGGAGGTGGAGGCGGATCAGGATTCGGAGTCGTGCGCGTTGGAGGAGCCATCCTGAACAGGTTGACCACCATTAGCACACTGATAGACAACAATATAGAAGCTGAATCCAACGGAATGAAAATTGCAACATATAGTCTTCACATCCGAACAGAATGAACAAATGCATTTCTCTTGAAGTGGTCACATATCCATAAATTGAGAAGCCACGAAGAATTAAGGTAGAGAAATAAATCAACAAGGTACGGATCAAGAACGAATAATCAGTAAGAAATCCCAATCTCAAACCAATATCCGTGGAAGAAGAACTAGAGCTACTAGAATTCCCACCTATGAAATTCCCGAACCTTTCTGGTTATGCAATCAGGTGTTGGGGATACAGGGGAAGCACAATATCTCACCCAAACTAGCAAATCCTACATCCAGCTGTATCCATCCTTCAACACATAACCAGGAAAACTTCGGAAACCATCTACCTCAACCTTCGAAAAGCATCCGTTATACAAGTTATGGCGATACTCCCGAACTCCCGCCCCAGTAATGGGTGGCGTCGAGGTTATCTCACCAACGAACTGCATAAAAGAGATTTCGATGTCGGCGAACATATCTCAAGTATACCAGAATTGCAACGATGAAATTGTGACGACAACACCTCGGAGCTCAACTCCTCGGGACACTGCCACAACCCCTAAAGACAGGAGGCACCAAGAACAATGTTCTTGTCACAAAACCATCGGAACAAAACCAAGATACTCGCGTGATCCTAAAAAAAAATTTAGTGAAATTTGAGAAGAGAAGAGTCAAAACTCTACGTCAGGATGCCTTACCAGAGCGATGAGGAGACTGGGAAGTAAAAGAATTCCTAAGCTCTCCGATATACAATTCCTAAGGACTCAAAACATTTTTCTAGACACAACTCGGCTGCTAAAGATGATCAAGCAATGGGGGCTCCTAAGTTCGGCGATGGCTCTGATTACCAACTTGTAACGCCCTCGATGCGGCTATAGCTCCCACGTGTCGAGGCACGACTTAGAGGCATAACCGCATTGAAAGCAATGTCGCAAGTCAGGCAATCATTACAGCATCCCATGTAAAATATAATAAAAGGGGGAGATAGCATAGTTGGCTTACACTCGCCACGTCACATCAGAGTGCATAAATAACATCCATCAAACAAACACTCATGGCCCGACTACGGCGCCAAAAATTGAAAAGAACCCAACATGCGACAAGGTCCTGAATCGATAACCCCAACCAGGAACCACTACAGATCATCGGGAAAGGAAACATAATAACGCTGAGAGTCCTCCTCGAACTCCCACTTGAGCTCGTACTCGTCACCTGGAGCGAAATCACCTGGACCTGCATCTGGAGTTATAGTATCTATGAGCCACAGGGACTCAGCAATCTCGCACCCTCGCGATCAAAACTATTTAAGCTCATAGGAATGGATAAGGCAAATATATGTGGAGCTGTAGCAAGCGACTAGCATATGTGCTGGCTACAATCGCAAAAGAGAGCGAGAAGAGAGGGCAAAGCACGGTCGATACAAGTATGATCAAGAAGTGATCCTATAGCAACCTACGTCAAGCATAACTCCAACACCGTGTTCACTTCCCGGACTCCGCCGAGAAGAGACCATCACGGTTACACACGCGGTTGATGTATTTTAAATAAGGTCAACTTCGGGTTTTCTACAACCGGACGTTAACAAATTCCCATCTGCCCATAACCGCGGGCACGACTTTCGAAAGTTCAATCCCTGCAGGGGAGTCCCAACTTAGCCCATGACAAGCTCTCACGGTCAACGAAGGAATGGACCTCCACCCGAGACATTCCGATCAGACTCGGTATCCCGGTACAACAAGACATTTCGACAGGGTAAAACTAAACCAGCAACACCGCCCGAATGTGCCGACAAATCCCGATAGGAGCTGCACATATCTCTTTCTCAGGGCACACTCAGATTGTCCTAGGTACGGGTAGGCCAGCCCAGAGTTGCCCCTGGTAGCCACCGGTAGCTGACAGGTGGACCAACACTCAGAGGAGCACTGGCCCGGGGGGTAAAATAATGATGACCCTTGAGTCTGCAGAACCCAAGGGAAAGAAAAGGCTAGGTGGCAAATGGTAAAACCAATGTTGGGCATTGCTGGAAGAGCTTTACTTAAGATGAACTGTCAAGGGGTTCCCATAATAGCCCAACCGTGTAAGGAACGCAAAATCCGGGAACATAACACCGATATGACGGAAACTAGGGCGGCAAGAGTGGAACAAAACACCAGGCATAAGGCCGAGCCTTCCACCCTTTACCAAGTATATAGATGCATTAAGATAACGTAGCAATATAATGATATCCCAACAAGTAAATAAAAGTTCCAACAAGGAACGGCTCCAATCTTCCACCTGCAACTAACAACGCTATAAGAAGGGCTGAGCAAAGCGGTAACATAGCCAATCAACGGTTTGCTAGGACAATGGTGGGTTAGGGGATCACATGGCAATTGGGAGGCTGACAAGCAAAAGGTAGGCATCGTAGCATTGGCATGGCAAAAGAGCGAGCAAACTAGCATAGCAAAGATAGTAGTGATTTCGAGGGTATGATCATCTTGCCTGCACAGTTGTCAGAGTTGACTGGATCCTCGCAAGCAAACTCAACGGGCTCCTCGGTAGCGAACTCGTCTCCCGGCTCTACCCAACAAGACAAACAAGCAACAAGGATACAATCAACCACGGGCAAGACCAAGCAATATGATGAAATGACGATATGCTATGCGGGATGCGATGCGGGATGCAAAATGCAAGATATGACAGGAAAATGCATGAACCTGGCATCAACCTGGAAAACCAAGTGTGCCACTGGATAAAGGGGATGAAATCGCTTGAAAACGATATAAAGATCATTGGAATCGGAGTTACGGTTTGGAAATGGCGAGCGTTTTAAGATATGACACCGGTCTGCGATTTACAGCAAGTAGGCATCTAAATGCAACGAAATGAACATGCTACAGCCACCAAACATGAAAAAAAATACATGGCAGTGATGTACACAAGATGGTTGACAAAACACTAGCACTGAGCCATAGGCAAATTCATCCATTAAGAGGTTCAAACAAGCATGGCTAAAACGCAAATGCAAAACAGATTTCAGACTTAGTGAAATTAACACTAGTCTGAAATTTCAGATCACGATGCTCTCTTCGGAGCAGCAAAACAACATGATAGAAAACCTGAACATGACAAGTAAGAACATGGCATGGAGCTACTCAACAAGCTTAATAAAACACCCAAAGTGACCTGGGGCCAAAAGGGTTCACAAAATACTCTACCGAGCTCACGAACATAGCTCGAACACAATCAGTTTTCAGACTTAGTGAAAACTGAGACACGCTGAAATATAACTCACGAAGGCATGTAAACGAGCTGGATGCACTCACTACGGTGCAAGTCATGGCAAGGAAATCATATAACCAGCAAGAAGGCACAAAGTGCTAGCTACACATGGCAAGAACGAAGGCATAGCATGCATGGAACACTAACGGTAGCATCGGCAAAATCGCAAACAAGTTGACGATCTGCCCAGATTAACAACGAAGCAAAAGTTGAGCTCGATTGAGTCAACCTAGAGCACTCCACATATGCAAACAAAGACATGGATGGATAGACAATAATATAAATATCAAAACTCCCTTACTGATCATCCTCAAAAGAGGCACGGATCACTAGGAAACAAGCTGGACATATAGCATGACGAACTAAAATATCCCAGACTTAGTGAAAATCACTAAGTCTCTGAAATCAGCAATCTCAGGTACCTCTCTTCGTAAGCTTGCACAAGACAACACACACATCCTAAAAATGCATGGGTGGCACCACTGGAAAGAAGACAAAATGCTTAACAATTCATCCCAAAGGGGTACAGGCATATCATGCACGAATTAAACATAGCAAAAATGATAAAAGTGCATGATGAACTAACGGATCTGCAATTTAACTCACGAAGCCTCCTTCTAACAGAATTTTGGGCAACAACATGACCTCAAATGCAAAAGATGCAATGGAATGAAATGATGCACATGTCGAGGCGAAGATTTTGATATATCATATGCCCAAAACGGAGCTACGGTTGCAAAGTTACGGGACCTCGAACAGAGCAACTTGGATCAAAATTTCCGGGACTTAGTGAAAAATATACCTCCGCGAAAGTCAACGCGGGACGGAGGGATCCGGGACGGAGCGGTGCAGATCAGGGGGGGCCGTTTGGTTGGACGCGCGGGTGGATCTGATCCCGATCCGGATCGGATCTGCACGTGGATCGAGGTTCGTCGGGAACCTTCACCGGAGAAGAGCAATGAGGCCGGCGGGGAGGAGCGGTCGCCGGGCCGGCGACGGGCGACGAGCGGCGGCGTGGAGGCGGCGGCGTGCTCCGGCGTCGAG
>NC_057804.1:262090457-262096838 GCF_018294505.1 Triticum aestivum | reverse complement strand
CCATCACCCAGATGAACCAGACCTGACACGACTCTAAGCATAGCAGACATAGCAAGGTAGGAACAACACATACATATGGCTCAATCAACTCCTACACATGCTAGTGGGTTTCATCTAGTTACTGTGGCAATGACAGGTCATGCAGAGGAAATGGGTTCAACTACCGTAGCACACAGCAGTTTGAAACGCGTTGTCTTAATGCAGTAAAAGAGAGCAGGAGCGAGAACATGGGATTGTATCGATATGATCAAATGGTTGGTTGCTTGCCTGATGGTTCGATGCACTGATACGGTTCTTCGTTAGGGTAATCACGGTACTCCTCGGAGGCAGAACCTGTCGTAAAGGACAGCGATGCACAAACATCACCAAACAATATGCGACAGTATGATGCATGCATGAAACATGGCAATATGAGTGTGTTGGGCTAATGCAACTAAAACCAGAAGGGTTTGAACAAATTTGAATCAAAGATTCAAATTTCAAACTCAAACATGGCCTTTTAAAGTGCTTTTCCTTGTTCTGCTTAAAACATCAATTTAACTTGTTTGATCATGCATGAAAATAGTACAGATGGATAGATTGGATTTTTCTGATCATTTTTCATATATAATTTGTCCAATTTGGAGTTACAGAATAAAAGTTATGAAATTTTGAAGTTTAAATAATATTCTGGAATTTCCTGATTAAATTTAAATCCAGAAATTATAATTACTGCGCCAGCATGACGTCAGCATGACGTCAGTGGTCAACTGCGGCTGGCTGGAGTCAAACCTGACGTGTGGGGTCCACACGTCAGTGACAGGGGGGTTAAACAGGGTTAGTTTAATCCTAATTAGGGGTTAGTGGCGCTGGGGGCCCACTGTCAGTGTCAGGGGGTTAACCATTAGTGGTTAGCACTAATCCTAATTAGCTACAGGGCTGGGCCCACCTGTCAGGGACTCAGGGGGTGTCCTGCCGTGGTCAAAGTGGGTCAAACCCACCGGCGACGTGACGCCGGCGAGGTCCGAGACGGCGGCGCGACGCGGGATCGTGCTACAGGGGACGGGCGAGGCCGTGCTTGGGCTCGTTGGAAAGCTCTTGCTCCCGCGCGTCGAACGGTGGCCGTGGCTGGGCCTGGGGTGGCCGGAGTCGACGGCGGCGAGCTCGGCTGCGGCCGCCGGAGTTCGGGTGCGGTCGGGATCGGTGTTGCAGGGGGTTTGGGGAGGCGTTAGCACGTGCTGCGTACTCCTAGTGAGGTGTGGAGCACGATAGTGTGCTCGGTTGGGTGCTACGGTGATCGTGGCTACGACGGCGACATCGCCGGCGGCGTGGAGCTCTAGGCCAAGGTGGGGCTAGGGCCTAGAGGTCGAAAGAGACCAGGGGAGAAGGGGGAAACGATCCGGGGGCTCACCGCGGAGCTGCAGGGATGGTTAGCGGGCTCGGGGACGCGCTGGAGACGACGAATTCGACGGCGACGATGGTCGGAGCCCGAAGAGGGGAACGGCGACGTGGCGGCGATGCAGGGCTTCCGGGGACCCGTGGAGCGGTGGGAGGAAGAGGGGGTCGTGGCGGAGCTTCTGAGCTAGTCGGGGGAGCGAGGGGTGGCCGGAGACGGCTGCTGTGGCGAACGGCGGCGAGGGTGGTGTTCGGCCGTGTGAGAGAGAGAGCGAGGGAGAGGAGGGAAGAGCCGGGGGAGAGTGAGAGAGAGCAGGGGGGAGGCGTGGCGTCGTCCAGGGGCATCGAGGCGAGAAGGGGAGGGCAGGCAGGCAGGGAGAGAGGTGGCGTGGCGCGGTGGCGCGCGCGCGCGCCGGCCACACTCCCCTCCCTCTGTCGGGACGAAGACGACAGAGGAGGGAGGTGGGCTGGGCCGGCTGCTGGCTGGGCCAGCCAGCTGGCTGGGCCGCACAGTGGAGGAGCCCAGGTAAGCTCCTCCTCTTAATTATTTTCTGTTTTCTAATTTCTGACATTTGTTTTGGTTTAAATAATATATTAAATCATTTATTTAACTTATGCCAATTTTTGCAGGAGCTAGATATATTATTCCAGAGCTCCTTTATAAATGGCATAATATTTGGACATATATTAATATATATAAATAATATATTTCCAATGCAAATAATTATGCATTAATTCCAAATGCCCAAAATAAATACCTATGAGCTCTTAAAAATATTGGTTTGATTTTTATCTCTGTCCAATATTTTCAGAGAGCAACATGAGCATTTTCTTGGACCTTTTTGGAGAAATTTTTATTTGGATCATTTTCAAAATGATTCTGAGGGTTTCACAGATCCCCATTTCAAATTAAATGGAAATTTAAACATGATGCACACACTCTGATGCATGACTAGCTAGGGTGTGACAACTCACCCCCACTCAAAAGAATCTCGTCCCGAGATTTGGGTTCCTCCGGGAAGAAGGCGGGATACTCGAGTCGAAGACGATCCTCCCTTTCCCAAGTTGCTTCATCCTCAGAATGGTGCGACCATTGAACTTTGAGAAACTTGATATTATGACGTCGGGTGGTACGTTCGGCCTGATCGAGGATACGAATGGGGTACTCTCGATATGTAAGATTATCTTGGAGATCAAGCGTTTCGTGGTCCACATCACGGATAGGATCCGAGAAGCAACGCCTGAGTTGAGAAACGTGGAAGACATCGTGGACTCTGGAGAGGTGCGGAGGTAGTTCCAACTGGTAGGCAACTTCTCCTCGTTTGGCGAGAATGCGAAAAGGTCCAATGTAATGAGGAGCCAATTTGCCTTTGATACCGAAACGATGGGTTCCCTTCAGAGGGGTGACCCGAAGATAAGCCTTCTCGTCAACCTCGAAAGTCATAGCCTTATGTTTTCGGTCATATTGACTCTTTTGACGAGATTGGGCTGTTTTCAACTTTTCACGAATGATGCGAACTTGTTCTTCTGCTTCCTGAATCCTGTCCGGGCCAAAGAATTGTCTTTCCCCGGTCTCTGACCAGTTAAGGGGTGTTCGACACCGTCGTCCATAGAGAACTTCAAAAGGGGCTTTACCCAAGCTAGATTGATAGCTGTTGTTGTAAGCGAATTCGGCAAATGGAAGGCACTTCTCCCAGTCCATTCCGAAAGAGATAACAGAGGCTCGAAGCATGTCTTCTAGAATCTGGTTGACGCGTTCCAATTGACCACTCGACTGAGGGTGGAAAGCGGTGCTAAAGGAGAGACGAGGCCCCATAGCATTTTGGAAACTTTCCCAAAATCGAGAGGTGAAAAGACTTCCTTGATCCGAGTTAATTTCCAAAGGAACACCATGGAGAGACACTATTCGGGAGATGTACAAATCTGCCAGCTGACTAGCGATTATACTCTCACGAACAGGTAAGAAATGGGCTACTTTGGAAAGACGATCGACCACGACGAAAATAGCATTATTCCCTCTCTTGGTCCTGGGAAAACCGGTAATGAAATCCATACCAATTTTATCCCATTTCCATTCAGGAATAGCTAAGGGTTGAAGGGTGCCAGCAGGCCGTTGGTGCTCTGCTTTTACACGACGACAGATGTCGCAATTAGCAATAAACTGAGCAATTTCTCTCTTCATCCTAGTCCACCAGAACCTTTGGCGTAGGTCCTGATACATCTTAGTACTACCGGGATGAATGGTGAGAGGAGATTCATGAGCTTCTTTAAGGATCAATTGCCGTAGATGCTGGTTCTTGGGAACCACTAGACGGTTCTCAAAGTACACAACACCATGATCATTTGTGGAGAAACAACTAGCACCTCCGCTAGCAATGTTCTCTTTGATTTTAGATATTCCCTTATCTCGCCTTTGGGCAGCGATGATTTGATCCGTAAGAGTAGGTTTTGCTACCAAGGTGGAAAGAAAATCTTGAGGTACAATGTGAAGGTTAAGCTTCCGAAATTCCTCATGGAGGAGCGGTTGACTTTGTTGTAACATCAGGTTGTTACAATAAGATTTACGACTTAGCGCATCAGCCATGACGTTGGCTTTCCCTGGGGTGTAGGTTATTCCTAAGTCGAAGTCTGTGATCAATTCAACCCAACGTCTCTGCCTGAGATTCAAATCCGGTTGGGTGAAAATGTACTTCAGACTTTGGTGATCAGTGAATATTTCGCAACGATTACCGAGGAGGTAATGTCGCCAGGTCTTAAGTGCATAGACTACGGCTACAAGCTCTAGATCATGAGTAGGATAATTCTCCTCATGTGGGTGCAATTGCCGTGAAGCGTAAGCAATTACGTGTCGATCTTGCATAAGAATGCAACCTAGTCCTTGTCGCGAGGCGTCGCAGTAGATAACAAAGTCCTTGGAAAAGTCTGGCGGTACCAGTACGGGAGCAGAGGTCAGGCGTCTTTTCAGTTCCTGAAAGCTGTGCTCACATTGTGGAGTCCATTCGAACTTTTTATCTTTCTTGAGGAGTTCGGTTAGAGGTTTAGCAACTTTGGAGAAGTTCTCGACAAAGCGACGACAATAGCTCGCTAAGCCTAGAAAACTCCGAACTTGCTTGACCGATTCAGGTGGAGTCCAATTAAGGACGGCTTGAACTCGCTCAGGGTTAACAGCAATACCTTTACCAGATATTACATGACCCAGATAGGTCACTTCTGACAACCAGAATTCACATTTAGAAAATTTGGCATAAAGGCGATGCTCTCGAAGTTTCTTCAACACTAGCCTTAGATGTTCGGCATGCTCTTCCTCGTTCTTGGAGTAGATGAGTATATCATCGAGGTAAACCACGACGAATTTATCCAAATACTCCATGAAGATTGAGTTCATTAACCGAGAAAAGGTGGCTGGAGCGTTGGTTAATCCGAAGGACATGGCGGTGTACTCGTATTGGCCATAACGAGTAACAAAGGCCGTTTTAGGAATGTCCCCGTTTCTGATTTTGATTTGATGGTAGCCCAACCTCAAATCCATCTTGGAGAAGACTAAGGATCCAGCGAGCTGATCATACAGATCGTTGATCCTGGGAAGTGGATATTTGTTCTTGATTGTGACCAAATTGACAGGTCGGTAATCTACAACCATCCGGTCCGTACCATCCTTCTTCTTGACGAATAGGACGGGGCAAGCCCACGGAGATGAACTAGGGCGGATGAAACCCTTTTTCAAGGATTCATCGAGTTGTTTCTTAAGCTCGGCTAGTTCTAGTGGTGCCATCTTATAAGGTCTTCTAGCAATCGGAACGGTTCCTGGAATGAGGTCTATTACGAACTCAACATCCCTGTCAGGTGGAACACCTGGCAATTCCTCTGGAAAGACATCCGGGAAGTCACGGACTACCGGAATGTCCTCAAGGTCTGGCAAAGGGCTGGCGTTAAGAGAATATAATTGTCGCTTGGCTATTCGGTCAAGACATTGACTATCTTCCCCGAAGGATGGGTGAGTTGAACAGTCCTAGAGAAGCAATCAATTTTGGCTTGATGAGCTGACATCCAGTCCATACCCAAAATGATATTAATATCTGAAGATTTAAGGGCTATCAAAGACGCGAGAAAAACAAGTCTGTCGACTTGGATTTCATTTCCAAAACTTACCCTAGAGGTCTGCCATCTAGACTCGGGAGTAGAAATTTCCATAGTGGATGGCATGTCACAGAATGCAACGTTATGCAAACGAGCATAATTTTCGGATATAAAAGAATGAGAGGCTCCTGTATCGAAGAGAACAGATGTCGGGTGGCAATTTACAAGAAGCGTACCGAGAACGACGTTGGGATCCTCTTGAGCTTCTTCGGCAGAGATACAGTTGACATGGCCACGTGAAGCGGTGACCGGTTTGGCGTGGAATATTTTCCCTGTCGGCTTGCCACGGCCAACAGCCTTAGCAGATTGGTTGGGGTTGGTCTGAGGACACTCACGCATATAGTGACCAGATTCCCCACACTTGAAACAAGTCACGGAACTGGTATGTGGAGGAGCATTATTGATTGGACCCCCATAGGGCTTGGCTGGAGCAGACTGTTGAACGGGGCGAGGCGCCTGGAAAGATGGCCTCGGTGTGAACCTGGGTGGCAGGGCGGTGTTGGGTACCCACACGCGGCGCTTCTGAGGACCAGCACCGGATGAGGAGCCCATGTCACGGCCATGCTTGCGTGTTGCGTCATAGTCAGTCTGACCAGTTTCAGCACTGATGGCTTTGTTGACAAGTTTCTGAAAAGATGTGCACTCATGCAGACGGAGGTCGCGGCGAAGCTCAGGACTAAGTCCCTTACGGAACCTTGCTTGCTTCTTGGCATCAGTAGAAACTTCCTCGGTTGCATATCGTGCGAGATTACCAAACTCCCTGCTATAAACATCCACAGAAAGTCGGCCTTGGGTGAAATTGCAGAATTCCTCACGTTTACGGTCCATGAGACCCTCCGGAATGTGATGTTCACGGAAAGCCTCGCTGAA
>NC_057804.1:262078350-262090088 GCF_018294505.1 Triticum aestivum | reverse complement strand
GGGCCTTCAAGATGATATGCAGCAAAGGTGACCTTGTCAGCCTCCGCTACCAGCGCGGAACGCAGTTTGTGAGAGATACTGCGAAGCCAGTCATCAGCGTCGAGAGGCTCGACGGAGTGGTGGAACGTGGGTGGATGTAATTTGATAAAATCACTGAGTGACACCACGTTAGTCCTCTGATGGTGTGCTGTGTTCTGTTCAATACGCTCCAACAAACGGTTGGTCTCCCGCTTGTTTCTCTCAGCTTCCATCATAACCTCGGCTAGTGAAGGAGGATGAGGCAGATTTGCATCCCTGACTTCACTGCCTTCGGCCTGCTCTTGAGGAGCAGGGTTAGTGCGCGTGTTGACCATCCTAGGTAAACAAGACAATGATTTAGTCAGGATGATAAAATTCCGACATAGGACACATAATGTAAGGAATAACTCGAAATGCAAGATGATCATCCGTATGACATGGTAGATACAGAAACTGCTTCTTTATTCCATCGTCATACACACTATACAGGGTTTAGTACAAGACCAAACAAAGTACTATTACGGTGAAAAGAGGATTACATCTCATCGGAGGCATTCCAAGCTCCTATACATTATTTTTCTACACCTCCGGAAGAGTACAAACTAGGTCATATCCCACGAGTCACGCGGGACGATAGAAGACACAGCTAGTGCGAACTAGTGATACTACCACTAACTCAGACCGATCCGTAGTAGTCCTCGTAGAAGTCACCTCCATAGCCTGGAAGCTCAACATGATCATCCGGAAACAGACGGTCTCGCGGAGCTTGTGGACCATAGGGGCTAGGATGAGGCCTTGGACCAACAGACGGTGGCCTGCGGGGACCGCGAGGTGGGGTGATGCCTCCTACATCATGCCAAACCATCACGTCCGGCAGAGCAGATCTCACAGGATAGAGATCGCGCATATCTGAATATCCAGCTTGCACCGCCGGTGCGAACCGAGTCAAAGTGGCCCAGTGGTCAGCACGGGTATTGAAGAGCTCTAACCTCAAGGCTCGATTTTCACGGTCCTTATCCTCAAGCATCTCAGCAGTGGTGCGAGTCCGTGAATCCTCCTGAGTGGGGTCAGCATAAATAGCCTGGAGATACCCTTGTGCTCCCGGAAGTGATCCTGGCATATACCGGAAATCAGAGTCCCGAAATAAACCAGACCTGACTCGCATAATGGTCATCATAGAGTAGGCGGCGTCCTGCACAGCCATCTCAATAGTAACCCCGAGTCCATAGGAGAAGTGAAGAGGCTCGGTGGATCCAGGATAAGATGGAAATATCCTGACAGTGCAGAGATACTGGCTTTGATTAAAATCTCGGAATTGCTCTTTGACCGTGTACTCGGGATACCAGCGGTATCCAGCCTCAGTCATTACCCTGACCAACTTGGCAGTATGGCCGGGTACATCTAGGCATCGAGTCAGGCGAACCACTTGAGTGAGGTCGCGAGTGGCCATCTGAAAGCACAATCATAATGCAAAGGCATTAGAACTTCTAGCAAAATTTTGGCAGCATAACAGCTGTAAATGCTCAAAAAGGATTTTGAGACATTTGACAAAGGATTTCGTACACACTCAACATCATCATATCAAAGTTCTGAAACCATTCTAACAACATAAGGTGGTAGTAGAACTGAACTAGGCTTGTAACCATCAAACTTATAAGGTACTACTGATTAGTAACTCGTGATCCTGATACAGAGAACAGATCCTAATTCCTTAACCCCCGGTGGAAGAATGGACTGACTCAGATCAGAAAGTCATAAGATAAAGGAGTAAAAAGAGCCTTACGTTCCAACCCACAAACAATTCCCCTACATATAACTAAAGAATTTCTAGACTCAACATCGACCAGTTTGGCTTGGAGAACCTACAGGCAGTCCGGCTCTGATGCCAACGCTGTCAGGACCCCGACTCGATGTCACATCGATCTAGCCGGTAACACCTCATATCACTTTGCGGCCTCACGCACGGTATCCCCACGGGTGTCGTCTTACCTTTTCCCGAGACCGTTTGCGCCTTTTGGCTCACTTATATGATAGTGTCGCTAGCATCCATATGATAAGGAGCCCGGGCTGACATGACTAGTCGTAAACCCAAAGTGGCACAGACTTACAGGGACAGGCATCCATGACCCAGCTTCGAACGTGTCGGTCATCAGCAAGTGGGTCCGGGCTGTAGCACTGGGCTAGCAGGACTCCGGTAAACCGGGCTGTAGCGGGCTAACAGGACTCCGGTACTCAAAGCGTGACATTTCCCCGAAGGGACAGACACAGGAACGAAGAAGGACACATGCCGGCCAGCCTAAGTGTTCCAGAGCAGTAGCAAGCTACCATGGCTCAGCGGTAACACTAGGAGACATTTCCCGGTAAGAGAGGCTACTAAAGATAAACAACTAGATAGTCAGATCCCACACATACCAAGCATTTCAATCATACAGACAATATGCTCGATATGTGCAAATACAACGAAGCATCACAACATGACTCTACGACACAATTACTTTATTTAAGGCTCAGGGAGCCATACATAACATACACAAAGGTACGGGTCTCACGACCCAACATACAAGTCATACAGTCATACAAACCAGCAGCGGAAGTAACTTGTCTGAGTACAGACAACTAGTAAAATAAAAGAGGCTTGGAAAGCCTACTTTACTACGTGGTCCTTCACAAGCTCAGGGTCACCACCTGGGTCTTTAGCCTACTCGTTGATGTCGACGTCTACATAGAACCCATCAGAAGGGGTTGCAGCGTCTTCTGTAAAAATGTAGATTATAGCAACATGAGTACAAAGGTACTCAGCAAGACTTACATCAGATCCTACATACATGCATATTATCAAGAAGGGTTGGTGGAGTTATTGCAGCAAGCCAGCTTTGACTCTTGGCTAGGCTATCCTACGATACTCCAACTTGAAATGGTTTTGCGCACACGAGTCCACTACTCACCACTTCAATACACTACCGAGGATTCACCTCCGTCTTCCTACGGAAGAGCCATCCTCGGCACTCACACTTATCTTGAGGCTTTTAGTAGTTTCCATTTACTTGTCTATGAACTGTATAGGCAACCAAGTAGTCCTTTACCGCGGACGCGGCTATTCGAATAGATCATGTTAACCCTGCAGGGGTGTACTTCTTCATACATGTTTCCACCACTTAGCGTCTGCACACGACATGTGCTCGGCAGACTTCAAGCGAAAACCGACGTGGGTGTAGACCACGACCTACCTAAACACTTAAGCCTCTAGTCCAGGTTTATCGCCTATTCATGTTCCATCCGCAGGGAGTCCGGCCGAGGTTTCCCATACGGCCCCGAACGATGTGAACAGGGTTCCCGAGATACCTAACGGGTATTCGGTACACCCGGCCACGTACCTACCGCATCACAGCCCACCCCTACGGTCAGCGCTGTCCACGGCCTCCAGTAGGCTACAAACACCAGAAACTACTTGCAACTCCTGGACAGAGAGCTAGGGTGAATAAGAAGTCGAGCGGGGTCATATTTCAGGGCCCAATGCATGGTAGTAGCTGTATCTTAAATCACATATATAGATCTCAGTGCTTAAGGTCGGCTTCAATGAAACAACCCACCATGTACTCCTACATGGCCTCTCATCGATACCTTTACCAAATCATGTTCACCACACCACTCTCATTACCGACATAAACATTTCACTCTAGCCCATCACCCAGATGAACCAGACCTGACACGACTCTAAGCATAGCAGACATAGCAAGGTAGGAACAACACATACATATGGCTCAATCAACTCCTACACATGCTAGTGGGTTTCATCTAGTTACTGTGGCAATGACAGGTCATGCAGAGGAAATGGGTTCAACTACCGTAGCACACAGCAGTTTGAAACGTGTTGTCTTAATGCAGTAAAAGAGAGCAGGAGCGAGAACATGGGATTGTATCGATATGATCAAATGGTTGGTTGCTTGCCTGATGGTTCGATGCACTGATACGGTTCTTCGTTAGGGTAATCACGGTACTCCTCGGAGGCAGAACCTGTCGTAAGGGACAGCGATGCACAAACATCACCAAACAATATGCGACAGTATGATGCATGCATGAAACATGGCAATATGAGTGTGTTGGGCTAATGCAACTAAAACCAGAAGGGTTTGAACAAATTTGAATCAAAGATTCAAATTTCAAACTCAAACATGACCTTTTAAAGTGCTTTTCCTTGTTCTGCTTAAAACATCAATTTAACTTGCTTGATCATGCATGAAAATAGTACAGATGGATAGATTGGATTTTTCTGATCATTTTTCATATATAATTTGTCCAATTTGGAGTTACAGAATAAAAGTTATGAATTTTTGAAGTTTAAATAATATTCTGGAATTTCCTGATTAAATTTAAATCCAGAAATTATAATTACTGCGCCAGCATGACGTCAGCATGACGTCAGTGGTCAACTGCGGCTGGCTGGAGTCAAACCTGACGTGTGGGGTCCACACGTCAGTGACAGGGGGGTTAAACAGGGTTAGTTTAATCCTAATTAGGGGTTAGTGGCGCTGGGGGCCCACTGTCAGTGTCAGGGGGTTAACCATTAGTGGTTAGCACTAATCCTAATTAGCTACAGGGCTGGGCCCACCTGTCAGGGACTCAGGGAGTGTCCTGCCGTGGTCAAAGTGGGTCAAACCCACCGGCGACGTGACGCCGGCGAGGTCCGAGACGGCGGCGCGACGCGGGATCGCGCTACAGGGCACGGGCGAGGCCGTGCTTGGGCTCGTTGGAAAGCTCTTGCTCCCGCGCGTCGAACGGTGGCCCTGGCTGGGCCTGGGGTGGCCGGAGTCGACGGCGGCGAGCTCGGCTGCGGCCGCCGGAGTTAGGGTGCGGTCGGGATCGGTGTTGCAGGGGGTTTGGGGAGGCGTTAGCGCGTGCTGCGTACTCCTAGTGAGGTGTGGAGCACGATAGTGTGCTCGGTTGGGTGCTACGGTGATCGTGGCCACGACGGCGACATCGCCGGCGGCGTGGAGCTCTCGGCCAAGGTGGGGCTAGGGCCTAGAGGTCGAAAGAGACCAGGGGAGAAGGGGGAAACGATCCGGGGGCTCACCGCGGAGCTGCAGGGATGGTTAGCGGGCTCGGGGACGCGCTGGAGACGACGAATTCGACGGCGACGATGGTCAGAGCCCGAAGAGGGGAACGGCGACGTAGCGGCGATGCAGGGCTTCCGGGGACCCGTGGAGCGGTGGGGAGGAAGAGGGGGTTGTGGCGGAGCTTCTGAGCTAGTCGGGGGAGCGAGGGGTGGCCGGAGACGGCTGCTGTGGCGAACGGCGGCGAGGGTGGTGTTCGGCCGTGTGAGAGAGAGAGCGAGGGAGAGGAGGGAAGAGCCGGGGGAGAGTGAGAGAGAGCAGGGGGGAGGCGTGGCGTCGTCCAGGGGCATCGAGGCGAGAAGGGGAGGGCAGGCAGGCAGGGAGAGAGGTGGCGTGGCGCGGTGGCGCGCGCGCGCCGGCCACACTCCCCTCCCTCTGTCGGGACGAAGACGACAGAGGAGGGAGGTGGGCTGGGCCGGCTGCTGGCTGGGCCAGCCAGCTGGCTGGGCCGCACAGTGGAGGAGCCCAGGTAAGCTCCTCCTGTTAATTATTTTCTGTTTTCTAATTTCTGACATTTGTTTTGATTTAAATAATATATTAAATCATTTATTTAACTTATGCCAATTTTTGCAGGAGCTAGATATATTATTCCAGAGCTCCTTTATAAATGGCATAATATTTGGACATATATTAATATATATAAATAATATATTTCCAATGCAAATAATTATGCATTAATTCCAAATGCCCAAAATAAATACCTATGAGCTCTTAAAAATATTGGTTTGATTTTTATCTCTGTCCAATATTTTCAGAGAGCAACATGATCATTTTCTTGGACCTTTTTGGAGAAATTTTTATTTGGATCATTTTCAAAATGATTCTGAGGGTTTCACAGATCCCCATTTCAAATTAAATGGAAATTTAAACATGATGCACACACTCTGATGCATGACTAGCTAGGGTGTGACAGTTGGGCTGCAACACACACGAGGCCTTTTCGGTCCCTCGGTTAACCGTTGGAGTATCAAACGAAGTCCAAATGACCCGAAACTTGACAGGCGGTCTACCGGTAGTAAACCAAGGCCGCTTGGCAAGTCTTGGTCCAATCCGGAAATGTTTAAACCCCACACACGAAAGAAGACTAGAAATGACCACCGGAGGAGAACGAAGCGTCGGAATGCAAAACGGACAACGGGGAAAAAGCTCGAATGCATGAGATGAACATGTATGCAATTGCAATGCACGTGATGACATGATATGAGATGCATGAAAACGAAATCAACACACGGAGACAAGACCCGAACCCAAGAAATAAATATAACTTAGCGCCGGAGACGGCAAGAGCTGGATACAAATATGGAAAGTTACATCTGGGGCGTTACACCCGCCAATCGGCGGGCCCCAGTAGTCGGTAGAGAGGACGACGACCTGAGAGACAGACGGCTGGGAACCGCGTCTAGCCAGATTACCATTGTACCCCCGGGGGGTAGGCCTATATAAACCCCCCTGGAAGCCCATGCAAAGGGTTTGGACCCAGATAGAGATAGACCTTAGAGCATAGGAAGGAGAGAGGTAGTCTTGCCCTCTCCTACATCCAGAAATAGCTCCAGGAGCACCATTGTAACCACTTTGCCATAGTGACCATGCGGAGACCCTGCAGAGCAGCAGTAGGAGTGTTATCTCCTCGGAGAGCCCTGAAGCTGGGTAAGTTCCGCCGGCGTGCATGTCTTCGCCTCATCCCGCTTCCGGGCACCGGCGACGTTCTACTCGCTCCCACCATGATAAGCCATCCTTTGGCATATGTCGTACCCAATCCCCGACAGCCGGCTGATGCTTGCGCTCATCGCCTCCATGGGTCTAGCTTCTAGTCAACTGATCTTGCGATTGGAGTGATCACTCTTGCCCTTGGTTAGCTTGTGTAGGTGCATAGGATTTCGTACTAGATTGGACTGGCGGGGAGCTTTTATATGAGAAGTGCATACTACATTGAATTCACGTGCGTGTTGGCCATCTACTCCTCGGCCCTCTACTGCACCTGCCTTTGGCTGTATGACAGGTGGGCCAGCCACCCGTTGGGATCACGTGTCATACACCCAAAGGCAGGTGCAGTAAGTCAATGAAGCTGCGTCCCCCTCCGTGCCGGTGCGGTATAGTCATCTCACCAGACCTCTAGTTGGGGCCGAACGAGAGAAATTTGATGTTTACTGGTTTATTGGTCCCCTTTGCATTTTGTGCCAAGTTTTGACCTTTGATTTAACTAATAAAATGTTAATGCATGTAACCAAAAATGTTGTGTAAGTCACCTTACGAAAACCAAATAATCCCAAAACACTTAGGCATGGTACATTAGCTCCCTCCTCGTTTCTTATTTTGTGACATATCAACCAATGAGAGATGTGGGCCGTGCATGATTTCAGTGACTTGAGACTATCAAACATGACATGCAGTGGTGAGTTCATTGCATGTAATCCTATTAATTAGCAAAAAGGCATTACGTTCTCTCGCTGATAGGAATAAAACAATAAACAATGTATTTATTTACAGAGGGAGTAGTACATTTTTTGTGACATGCATTACTAGACATTGCTAGTCAAATACTAAAATCCAGATGGACGTGGTAGTACTACTAAATCCAGACGGTGGTGCTAGTACTAGTAGTAGTACTACCAATGTAGTAGCACTGTACTACCCGTTGGTCAAATTATTACGTGCTGCTCCTCACAGTGAAGTGACAAGACCCTGCTCGGAGATGACACCTGAGTATAGGCGCTGGGTTCGGCATACCATAGTCAGCCTCACAGTCTGCAGTCACTATCATCATGACTGTAGAGCTAGCCTACTTACAACTAGCCGTGTTTGACATAATTTCCCGTGCGTAGATGCCCGTGCATTGCACGAAACACCAAGATTGGGGGTGGACGGCGCTGGCAGCGGCCATCGCCACTAGATTTTTCCATGGCCTTCTAGGTGTGGTGGGGAGGAGATAAGGCTGATTGTGAGAGACAAGGAGTTATTTGTAAATAGGGAACAAGTGTGGGCATCTTTTTGCAAAATTGGAGAAGTTTGGTTTGTATGCGCCAGATCTAGATCCGACGACTATTGGTGAAAGATGCCAGGCACAACATCATCACCAACTTAGGACCTCTTTGATTCGCATGATTTTGAAAATGCAGGAATAGGACACGACAATATTACAAGTTTCAAACTGATATTACAAATGTTAGGAGTAATGCTGCACCTACTAAGAGGGAATTACTAGGAAGTTTACGTAAGAACTTCCGTTACTTTAGGTGGATGTAGCATTATCGTACGAACTAAAATCCACCGCCCTGACAAGTCACTAATGGGCAAATAAGTTTTCGAATCTCTGGCCACTTGATGTTTCAAAAACAAATTTAGCTTCTATGGAGACTTTGTCATTTAGGCTTAGACGCTTGCGGTGATCAGCACGCCATTCATTGTTGCGCCAGAGAACACCAAACCTCATTACCTTGAGCACACTTGCCTCCAGAACAAAGAGCCTGGCCAATTTAATCTCAGATGTGCTGCCTCGGTAGTCAATGAAATCAATTTCTATAAGATGGAGATCAAAGCATTCGATGAGATTGTTATAGTGCAACACATTTTTCACTTTCGGTCTTTTTTTATCTGCAAAAGAAGAGAATATATTAGAGCAGTTGGCTATATAAGATTGCCATGTCATCAAGAGGTACCAATGTCATTCGCTCATACGATACAGTTGGCTGGCTAGTGATATTTTTTCACTCTCTCTCTCTATCTCTCTCTCTTTCTCTTTCCTCTCATTTACCAAGGAGCACGTGAAGAGCTTGGGCATTTGTTGCCTTCCACTATGTGGCCGATGCATATTTCTCAAAAGTATGCCACATAATACGCATAAATGTCAAATCAAAATATGTTGGCACCGCTCTCGCGATGTGAGAGAGTTGGCACCGCTGTGCACACAGACCCACATGTACAAACAAATCAATCAGACCAACTACAGCAGCCTCTCACTCTCCCAAACAAGTGTTTTTTTATTGTCTTAGTCCTCTCTCTCTCCCACGCAAGTGTTTTTTCATTGTGTGAGTTAATTTGGCACCAGAGCAAAGTAGGTGATCCTGATTGGGGCACCAGGTGAGCAATGGAGGGGCATCGATGCCAAATGCATCACAAGTGAATTTGGCATGTGTTTTGGCCTACATAGTGGAGGGCCTGCTAGGTGTGCGCGAGTGCGTCCTTCTGTGCATGCCGCCACGCAGTGGTCAATTATGCGCGAGTGCGTCCTTCACGTGGAAGAAGTGTGTCCTCAATGCGCCCTCAATTTACTAGCGTGTGGGATGCTATCCCGAGTGGTTTCAACTTTGTTTACTTCACCGCGTGTCAGATGGGCGTCTAGTTTACTTATTTTCACCCACTGCCACATGGGCCAGCACACGAAGATAGAGAACACGAGCTGACAAGGCAACATGTGGACTGGTTGACCAGTCATCTAAACAATATACAGAGCTATACACTGACACAGTGAGCATATAATCCATCGTTATAGAGAGTTCGAGTGAGAGGGGAGGCCCATGAGAGATAACAGAGAGAGAGAGAAAGAGCTACTCCCTCCGTTCGATAATGTAGTGCCAACATTTTTTTAGAAGTCAAACTTTTGAAACTTTAACCAAGTTTATAAAGAAATTACTTATATCTACAATACCAAAGATAAGTGATAGTATGAAGTAAGTACATGTTGTGATGAATCTAATGATCGTTCCAGATGTAAATGTTTTTCTCCACATATACCTGGTCAAACTTTTCTTAGGTTTGACTTTTCAAAACATCCATATGCTTATGGACGTGAGGGAGTCCCTAACTAGAGAGAGAGAGAGAGAGTGTGTGTGTGTGAAATAGAAAGAGTGAGTGAAAAAAGTGTGTGTGCGTGTGTGAAAGAGACATAGACAACACACCGTAAAAGTAGAGAAAAAGCGTGTGTGTCTTATGCAAACATATCACACATGCATCTTCGACAACAGAAGCAACGTGAGGAGATAGTGTGTGGTTGTTTGCAACCGAGAGAGAAAGACCCCTAGCACGTGGCCAAGAGGGGTCTAACAAACAAGGGGGAGAGGTCGAGAGACACGTACAGAGAAAATGCAGACATGGGGAGGAGAGAGTGTATGTTTCTCATAGAGAGATCCCCTGGAGATCGTGATGGGACTACATGGGTGGGAGATCGAGTGACAAGGTGTGTGCGTGATAGAAGATACCCCGAGAGATATCGAGATAGACGTATGGATGGAAGGAGACAATACATGTGTTCCTGATGGCTAGTGAGAGATAATCATACTTAGGGGGGAGTGCATGCGCCTATGATGGAGTGAGGGATTCTCGTACTTAGAGGGGTGCATGGCACATAGAGAGAGAACAAGGGCAGAGAGTGTTGGACGGGTCTATATGTAGCGCGAGCGAGACATGTGTATGTGTGAACCAGGGAGATATAAAGTTTGAGAGAGATAGAGGAACCCCGATAAGGCTGAGTGGTGCGTCATATAGCTGAGAGGGGGAAAGAGATATTCCATCTACTCGATAATGCAGTGCATGTAAATTTTTTAGAAGTCAAACTTTGGAAACTTTGATCAGGTTTATGCAAATGTTATTCGTACCTACAATACCAAAGATACATCATACGAAACTACATATCATGGTGAATCTAATGGTATATGTTTGCCGTTCTAGATGTAAATGTTTTTCTCCACGTACATGGTCAAACTTTGTGATGTTTGACTTTTCAATAAATCTATATGCGATGGACCGAAGAGAGTGCCTAAGTCGAGAGAGATCAAGTGTGTGTGTGAAGGAGAATGAGTGAGTGTGCAAAAAGAGTATGTGTATGAAAGAGTAAGTGACAATAAACGATAAATTAGAGAGAGTGTGTGTTTTTTGATTTCTTATGCAAACATATCATGCATGCATCTTTGAGATAGAAAAGCGAGGTGAGGAGATACACGAAGATAGCTAGTGCGTGATTGTTTGCAACGGAGAGAGACACCCATATAGCACATGTCCAATAGAGGTCTGGCCAACAAGGAACAAAGGTCGAGAGGGACACATGGAGAACATGGACACATGGGGGAGGGAGAGAGGGTGTGTTTGTGATAGAGTGATCCCCTCGAGTTCGTGAGGGGACTATATGGATGGGAGATCGAGGGAGGTGCGTGCGTGATAGAAAGCGAGATAGACCATGCACATGTTTGTGATGGAGACTAAGATTAGCTAGTCATATACATATAGGGGGGGACTGCGTGTGCCTACAATTGAGTGAGATACCATCATACGTGGCTATCTAGGCATGAGATTGTGTGTGTGCATGTGAGATGGAGAGAGAACGAGGGAGAGAGATAGAGTTTTAGATGGGTCTATCGAGTGCGAGTGAGATATGCATGTGTATGTGTGACCTAGGTAGATGGAGAGTTTGAGGGAAGATCTCCAAGATGACATAGTGGTGCGTGAGAGAGTTACGGGCAACAAGCGAAGGAATTTGTGTGCGTATGATGAGTGCACCCAAGATATCTAGTTTGGACTGGAGAATCATACATAGTGTGCGAGAAAGACCTATAGATGGAGTATATATGCATGCGAACTACAAAGACCCCCCCCCCACACACACACAAAGAGAGAGAG